>NW_026775578.1:52702694-53007694 GCF_030987335.1 Cornus florida
CACAACCTTATTGCCTTTAACACCGGATGTCAATAGGCGGTCACACACCACTACCACTAACAACACAATGCTCACCACCCTATGTGGGTGCTTATCACACAACATCCAATCATGTATACTACTGGATCCTATACCTGGTTTAAAACTGACACTGGTACACCTTATACATCAACACAAGGCTCCAAAGCCCATAAAGAAATGGTCGCTAGACCACTAGATCACAACGACATCTAACCTCAACTCATTTTTCGAAGGATATGCAAGACCTGTGACAAAGAATCCCGACCATCACATAATAATTCCCAAGTACAAGTCAACACATCCCCAACTAACTACACATACGCCACCTAATGCGTAGCATTACCATCACGCAACCATATAAGCAATTACCAGCTGCAACATCTAGCAATCATTATACTTAACATCACCTAAAACAGCTAAGTAGCAAATCTCCCAACGACTGTGTAAACACGAGTCACTCACCCATAAGGCGTACTACAAGTACCCAGGACACAAATCCCCAAAACTTAACTCAAGAATCAAATCATCGGACCATCAACTATCACTAGATACGTTAGTCCTGCCTAAAGCATCTCGTTAACTGAAACAGGCTACTTAATTCCATAAAATACTATTGTCTCCGAAATGAAAGTCTTTTTCAGACTAAATCCACATTGTCACACTGATATAATGCACAACAGCACGCTTTCAATGTCATTAATCAATCAAAATAATCATTGACCTTTAACCCGACATCGTGTTAAAGAGGGATTCATTCAGGAGAAATGGTTGGCCAAGCCATTCTCATCGTCAATTCGGTCTCAACACCGACATCATTCCCATCCTCAGGTCTAAACCTCAAACACAGTCCATAAGATAACTACAAGATCCATTCATCATTCATTCATCATTCTACGAAACCTCAACAGCTATATCATCATACACATTTCTCTAAGCATCCCAGTCATACCTTAATCACACGGCTCATAATGACCTAAAAGACAATGCAAAACTAAATGCCAATAATACCCGTCTTCACGATTTTTCTAGGTAGACGTGTGGCATTCGAAAACTGTTCCACTACATTTCTACCCACTTTCGTCGTAGAGACGAAGTATACATATCTTTATGATCTTAACTCCTAGATGAATCATTTTTGAGTTCGGCCACCACCATCTTAGAAACCACTCCCATAGGGATGGGGGCCTCAGCCACGTAACCGTGAATAAAGTATATCGAAATGACAAAAGAAATTGCATGTAAACAAAGAAATGAAAAGAGATAAGTTTATAAATGATCTTTTTACCCTCTTTTGCTTTGTATAATTCCTTTGTGGTGTTTTTCTCCTTCTTATTCAAGCCATGGATGGAATTCCAAGCTTTGGTAGACAAGGGGATGTTCTCTACAAGTGTAGAGAGAGAGAAGAGACGAAGAAGTGTAGAAGTGTGTATAGTAATACGTGAAAGTGTAGAGATTTGTGTGTTTGTGTGTGTATATGTGTAGAGAGAGAAAGTTTCTAAAGATAGAGTTTCTCCTTATGGAATTGGTGTGTCACCGTAACAACACTTAAAAATGTGCACTAAGAGTGTAAGTGTGCAATGTGGCCAAGTTTTACATTTAATATTTGCCACTACTACCTTTCACTTAAAATATAGTTAGGGCGAGTAGGGATTGTCCCAAGGGATTGGTGGGTCGTATAAGGTTGTGGAATCGAGATTAGGGTTAGTAAGTCGAGTGATCAAAAGATTGGTTAGTGATTGAATTATACTACGATGCAATTTAAACTAAAGTAAACAATTAAATGCAATAAAAAGAAAATAAGAGAGAGAGAGAGATCTTAGGCTTTAGAGATCACCACTAAGCATAGTTTTTCTACACCCTTAATGAATGATTAACGAGGGGAAAAACATATATTGCAACAATAGTGTGTGTGTGTGGTTGTTTCAACAAGCATGGATGACTAATTAAGTATATATTGTCTAAGCAACATAGTTGATACCACAATATATCAAATTAAGCTATTAATCCTTTCTTTAAGCTCACAATCCAAACACATCACAAGGTTAAAGACATATGCTACTTGTTGTCATAAGTATGGAACATCAAACAACAAGTATGGATTGTCCTCCCATTTAACATCTAAACTACAACTACACTATAATTAAGCTAATGACATGAAATTAAACTAATTAAACTAAGGGAGAGACACAATCCATCAAGAAATGAGTATGAACCATCAAATAAATTACAAGAGTATTCTATTAAGTATTATGTCTTGACAATCTTTAGATCTATAGCATCAATACACGTAGACATGCATCAATAACACAAAATCTAGAGACAAACACATGAACATCTATTCTAGCATACATAGACATATGGATAGAATGAAATGATCAATTGGAAGTATTAAACCACACAAATCATTGAATAAACAAGATCTATGTATATAAAACTGTCAAAACATGTATCACAATACAAATCCCCTCAAAAATACATAAATCAAGATATAGAAAGCATGCTTAGGGCTAACTCTAGCCCCAAGAGGATGTCTAGCCACTCATGGATGGTGTCATTCAACCCTTAAAGGCTAACTCTATGGTAAAAATTGCTTCTCTTCTTGGTTAATGGAAGAACTCCAAGCTTGTGACTCTAGCCTCCTCCCTTCTTTTCTTCCTCACTAAGAATATGATATAGAAATTGTGTCAAAAGTCTTTTTATAAAAGTGGTTCATATTCCTTATATAGGTAGGTCAAATGTCACCCCCAACGACCTGGGCTCGTACACCAATATTCCTCCCAATGATTGGATATGAGACAACTTTTAATGAGCTGGAAATTGAATTTTTTTGCACTTGGGGAAGTTCAATCGATCGAACATTGGCTTTGATCGATCGAACATGGCTAAGATCTATCGAACTAAGGCTCGATCGATCCTCTATGGCGGTGCCTTTTTGGATAAAGACAAATCTAAGATATTTTGGAGATATTTTTGGCAAAGAGACAAAAGTGGTAGGTATGGTGGTACTACTGGATAAGATGGAATCTTTTTGATCGATCGAAAGAAAGTTGGATCGATCGAACTTTGTGGGATCTTTGGATAAGGACAAAATAGCTTGGATCCATCTTTAAGTGCTAAAATCGATCCATGTTGGATCGATCGAAGAGATTCCCTGATTGATCGAACTTGCTGAATTTCCACCATTTGCTTCCTTTTGCTCCCACTTTGCTCATTTCTTTGATCCATCTCAAGATTGCTTCAATTATGCTCTTATTTAGTTGAGTTAGCTTATTTTGGGGATAAGTACCTGAAAATGGAAATAATACAAAATCGATCTAAAGCGGGAAAATAAGATAGATAAAGGTTCTACAATACCTAAGCTTAAGGGATTTAAATGCGCACTTTTCAGCGCTCATCAGGAACGTTAGTGTGTATGAAAAATATAAGAAATGGCCTTTATTTATAGAAAAAAGAGTGACAAAGTTGCAATTTTCAAAGTATGGAAAGTTGATCCAATGGTTAAAAATGATTTCTAAAAAGTGGGGGCAAGGTGGAGGGCTCCCCTTATTTTTTGCTAAAAAGTAAGGGGTCACGCACCACCCTGTACTTAATTTTTCATTTTATTTTTGCTAAAATGACAACTTTGCCTTCTATTTTCCATAATTTACAATTCTTACCATTTTTAAAATTCTAATTATTTTTTGGGATTTTTGACCTCAGGATAATGTCACCTAAGTGATGTCACCAATTTTGTTTGTGTGGTCTAAAAAATCTCTGCACATATGTGAATTGTCATATTTGCTCCTAGGAGGTCAATGGGACCTTCTAAACACAATGGCGATATTTGTTTGTCTATTTGGCCCTTCATTTAAAAAGTCAAAGTTTAAGTTTGACAATTTAACCCCTACCAAAAGGATTTGGTCAAAGGTGGGCCCATAGTGGAAAGTATGCAATATTACAGTACTTTTCAAGGTTTTTTGACCTTTTGAGCACCGTGGTGAGGTCTATGAGAAAATTTGACCACTTGTGTGAAAAAGACAAACCCAGAGTTTGACCATTTTACCCCTAAATTAAGGTTTGGTCAAACTAAGTGATAGAGAATGGTGTACCCCATGATTTTTTGGTGTTTCGGATGCAATAGTGGAATTCGTTTGTCGTTCTAACAATTAAATCGAATGCTTATAGTGTAAAATTCCAATTTTACCCTTTTCGGATAATTGGTGATCGGGTCTAAAAGGACTGTAATGTGCTTAATCCGAAGAGTTCTCTAAGGTTTTGGAGTATTTTGTGTGTAATGGTGAAGTCCGATATGTGATTGAACAATATAGTTGTCAGCTTTCAGTTTTCTATCGTATGTGGGCCCTACTGGCAACTAGTCTCGGGAGATGGTGATATGATATGCAGTGTGAAAAATTAGAGGGCAAAAGTGGGTGTCTACATATTAAAATATATTATTATTTTATTATCGTATCCTTATCGTATCAAAGTCCTATTTTTTGAAATTTGTTGTATCATCGAGTCTATGTTGTATCGTACACATGTCTCGTGTGCTTGTCCATGCTTCATAGATAAATACATATCAAGAAAAGCATAATAGCATAGAGAATCATAAAATATAAAGAATAATAGTATAGAAGTGGAGAATCATTATCCTTCTTGAAGCACCACAATCTTCTCTCTTCTTTAATGGATCTCCAAAGTTGGATGCAAGCAAGAAGAATGATGTATGGGGTCCTCTCCTTAAGGGAAAAAGAGATGGAGGGTAAGATACTTCCTAATTTTCATATATAAGTTGGTCATGTGTATACATAAAAATTATGAGACATCAAGCACCTGGTAATAAACAATCACATAATACAATATACCATAATGAAAGAAATCATGCCGGAAGGAAATACTATCATTAAATGAACCTTAAATCCATAATCTTATTTATTAAAACTCGGGAATCTCGTAAACCAGGAACACCTAAATCCAGATCCATAATATCCATCATCTATAAAGTCTAAAAAAGTAACAGGACCTACACTGAAATAAAAATTAGAAAAAAGTGGATGATCATGACAAAACTATGGTGAGCTGAGTCTTCAACCTTGTTCCTGAAACTATCTGGGACCTAAAATGACATCCCATGAGTAAGTCCCCTATACTACGGCCCAATAGAAAACCCATAAGCCCAACTTCTCTAATGAAAAAACACAGATAAGCTAAGACGTGAACCCCATATACTAAGGAGTGATCCACAATACACCCTGAAAATCACCTCATTTACATAAACATGTAATCAACATTTAAATACATAAGAAAATAAGTAACTCAACCATGCCTGCAACCAACTCATGTACCCAACAACTCAACCATGCCTTAGCAAATCAACCATGCCAATAGATACTTGTGAGACTGCGTTAAAAGTAAACCTACGATAGTTCCATAACACATTCACATGCTCATAAATATAGCAGACTTATTCTCATATCAAGCCACTAAATCAAAAAATAAAAAATGTGATAAATATCAATTATAACACAAATGCATTAAATTAGTTTAAACCATTCCCATCAATAATTTTGGTGTAGCACTAAGGTTCACGCAATTAATTTAACGTCAAACCAGATTTTTACTAATAATTGTTATATCAATTCCTAACGTTCTGGGAATTTTAACCAAATTTTAGTTCACTGAATTAAATTTCTATTTGCAGGTAATCATATTATGTAACTAGGTTATACTCATTTAATGCTAAGGTTCAAATATTAATTTAATGTCGAACCAAATTTGTACCAATAATTGTTATTTCACTTACTAACGTTATGTGATTTTAACACAATTTTATTACACAGAATTAAATTCCTATTTGCAGGTAATCGTACTATGTAACAAGGTTATATTCATTTAAAGCTTAACACTTACAGACACCAATCTGAAGAACATAATGAGTAATCAAAATTGGAATAATCCCCTATCAGTTATACATGATAGTTTAAACCATACAGATCATAAACAACAGAAACGTATACAAATTTAAACTAGACATGTCAAAACCAAAGTATTATTAAATCATACATTTTCGTAATATAAAGGCATATATAGTATTCCAACTAGAAACATGGCAACCGAAATATTATTAATTCTTACAATTCAAAATAAACAGAGGCGTTTACAGGTTTAATCTAGAAATTTCATAATTAATTTTGTTTAATAGTATTTTGTTATACTGATTTCGTTTTGCAGAGGCGAAACATTTATAGATTCAAAGGGGAAGATAAGAAGGGTACTTGCCTCGCGATTATAGGGAAGCAATACCAGCCTCCAATCAAGGATTTGCAGCCCTCTCCTAATTTTCCTTTCACGACTTAGAACGCACACAAATGAGTCTAGCCTAGGGTTTCTATTTTGTTGTTCTCACTCTCTCTCTCTATCTCTCTATATATGTAGTTGTCTACCTTCCCACTCCTAATTAACCTAATCATATAACTAAGGCTTACAATATAAGCCAATCAAATAAGTCCATCTAATAAGCCCCAATCTGATTCAGAGCTGACCCATGAAAATCCCCGTGACCCGGCAACAAAAATCCCAACCCAATAAACACAACCCAAATGCATTAAAAGCAATAAAATTTAACACAATAACGACACAAACGCACATAAGCGAACACATAATTATTTAATCTAAACCCAATTTAACAATTATTAACCCCAATTATTTAATCCATAAAATCACGGGGTATTACAGAGGGAAGGAGGAAACTTGGGCTTCTAAAGAGAGAAAGAAACCATAATAGCTTGAATAGAATAAAATTGTAGATAATTGTTCATGAAAGGCAAGAAAGGACTGGATCATGAAAGGCAAGAAAGGACTGGATTTTTAAATATAGAGCTCTTTAGCAGCCCACTTTGTTTTCCAAATTCGATATGGGATCAAGAAATACCGATAATGGGTGTCTTAGTCCGGACGTAGAGCTAATTTTTTAATGTGGGATGAATTAGCCTGCAACTAGATTTGCTGCCCGTATAACTTTACAGGGCCCGTAATAGTGTGTACAGGTCTATATATTTGTTTTGCTTTTAAGTGGCACACGTAAATGGTTGGGGGCCAGTAAGCACAAGATCCCCAAGCCAGCGATCTACATGAAATTTGTGCCATCTTATGGGACTTTATCATGTATCTCTGATACCATCTTATTGGCACTCCCAGAAGCGTCCATCTTCGGGATTGCGATAAGAATACATTCGTAAAGACTTACGAATCAATCCATCGATGATTTTGGGGTAATTGGATGATTCAAGCACATTGATGCTATCTAAATTTTTATCAGATGGTTAGATTCTCTGATGATGGTGTGAATTGACCATTTTTCCATTCTATTGAATGACCTGGGCTTTGGGGAAGAATTAAGACCATATCTTGGGTGCTTAAGGTTTTTTTTTTTTTTTATCTTTCTCAATGTAGTTGTGGCGTTTGATTACCACTTTGACACCTAGATTTATGTAAGGTAAGATGAAATTAATATTTTACCTTTTTACTAAGATTTAATAATCTAGAGTCTAAGGTGACTCTTTTGGCTTGATTTTTAGTACATTGGTAGTTTTAGGACTTTTTGGTCCAATATGATGACGTCGAATTTTAGATCCAATGGTCAGATCCTCCCGAATGTGTACTAGAAGTGATGGGGCAAATGGGGTGACTATAACCATTTGAGTGACTGTAGGTAGGTGCTGAAATTTTCTGGGAAGAAATGGAGGTTAACAAGTTGTTTGGCTAGTCTTATCTCCACATTATTAGAGAGTGTGTGAGAAGGTATTTCAAAAGAGATGATTTTTTTGTTTAGAGATAAATATTCCAGACAGAGAAAGTCATTGCTTGGAGGAGTAGTAGAGATATTATATAGACTTGTAGAGACAATGGATGATGGATGAATGAGGAGTAGAGAACTATTTATTGACATTTGGAGGAGGATAGAAATTACCAAAAGGCCTTAATGAAGCCCCCCCCCCCCCCCCCCCTCTCAAAAGCGTCTAGGTGACGCTTCTGATTACTAATTAGGCCATTTTAACTGAAAAGCATTAATTTGCCATTTTAATGAGGAACATCGGGGGTGACGTTTCTCAATATTAATTAGGCAATTTTGACTACGTATTAAGGCGATGCTTCTGAGTACTAGACATGTCATTTTGACTAAGAAGCGTTAGGGTGACGCTTCTATGTACTAATTATGCTATTTTGACTCAGAAACGTTAGGGCGATGCTTCTCAATTCCAATTAGACCATTTTGACAATGAAGCATTAAGGTGATATTTCTGAGTGCCAATTCTGACATGTCAGAGTTGACCATGTACTTTTGGTCAACTTTTGACTATGTGGCATTGAGATGGCACTTCAATAAACTATGTGGTGCCAATGTGGCACAAGAATTGGCATTTTGAGCCAATTTTGATTGTCAATTTTGAACTTTGATAGTAGGACATGAATCTTAGCCAAGTGGCGCTTGTGTGGCATTGCTGAGGCGAGACGCATTTGACCCTTAAAAATTTGATATTTAAAATTTTCAAATGTTATGGCATGGTAGATTAAAGATTTAACAGTTGAATATTCCAGAATTGACCATTTTACCCTTTCACTAAAAATAAGTCCAAGATATGAACTAAACCCGGAGATAGTTCCATCTCATGGGTTTTTGGGCAATACCTAATGAATGGCGAATTCAGATTGACAATCTGCCAATTGGATCATAAAAATTACAAAATTACGATTTTGTCACTATGCTCGATTTAGGTTTGTTATTAAGAAAACTTGTGCTTATGAAGAATTCGAAAGTTTTAAGGCCCTCTGAGTGCAATGGTGAAGTCAAATTTCTAATCCAATGGTTGGATCATGAAAAGGTATAATGTGACCACTTACCTATGTGGTCGGATTAAGCCAGTTGTGAGAGGAAATTTGTGATTGTGAGGAAATCTGCGATTTTGTCACTGTGCTCAATTTAGGTCTCATATGTGCAAAGACCAATGATTATGATGAATTTAGAGGTTTTAGGGCCCTCTAATGTCAATGGTAGAGTCAAATTTCTAATATGATGGTTGGATCATGAAAAGGTGTAATGTGACCACTTACCCCTGTAGTGGGATTTGGCCATTTGTGAGAGGAAATATATGATTATGAGGAACCTTTGATTTTGCCACTGTGTTTGGTTTAGGTCTCTTATGAGAAAATACACGTATTTATGATGAATTTGAAAGTTTTAGGGCCCTTTAAAATCACTGGTGCAATTGGATATCCGATCCAATGGTTGGATCATGAAAAGGTGTAAAGTGACCACTTACCCTATTGTAACGACCCAAACCTGGGGATCCAGATCACTAACCAAGTCATGACCCAATTCGGGAACACCCAAAGGTAAAATGGTCTTTTTGAATATTAAAGTGTAGTAATAGGCCATAATAATGTCATAATGATCATTACTAATCAATTTGGTTCACCTACGGTTGAAAGAATCAACTTAATTCTTAAACCGGTCCAATTAGGGTAAAAGGGGCAATTCAGTCTTTTTGGACCTTCCAGTGCATTAGGGACCTTAAAACTGTCTTCTAAGTTAAATAATCATTTGGGGTCACTTGAAAATGTAAGAAAGCAATTTGGTTCTAAGTTGCCCGTTTTAGGACTAAAAGGGGTAAAAATGACTTTTTGGGTCATCCTACTCGCATCCGAACGCGGCCATGGTGTTCCATACATCCCATAGGCCATGTAAGACCCACACGGTAAAGCTCAAAAGGTCGAAAGAGGTAAAATTAATAATGGGCTAGGTCTAATAACGAGCGTTCATCCGCCCCTTATAAGCGCTCGTAAGGCTTCCCATGTGCCCCCTTGCGCGCGATGTGGCACACCCCAGTATCGGACAAACGCTCGAACTCCCAAGTCGAGTGCTCAAAGCTGCCCAGAAAATGGGGCTCTTACCCCTTTTTAGCCTCGAAGCCTATTTTTGTCACCTCCTTTGGTCATTTTGACCTTTAATGTCCTGTTCCAATTCACAACATGTATAAATGACCATCCCATTAACATTAAACGTCAATATAACATCAAAATTAGTCATTTAACAACTAAATTGTTCCAAGGTAACAACATAGTCAATGATAGCCTTAATTGTCATAACATGGCTTAATTTATATCCAAATGATCCCAAAAGAATAATACTACAAGTTTAGGGCTCTAACGCCTTAATTACAGTGCTTTACAAAAGGAAACAAAAACTAAGCATTGAATACAAGAGTTTACAAAATACATTCATTGACCCTACCTAGCCTTGTGGGAGTCCTTCATCAATTACGTCTTTGCCGTGACCTGAAAAATGGTAATAAATGGGTAAGCACAATGGCTCAATAGGAGGTGCCTAAAACACACTCCTTAATGATTCTGTGAATCACACGCAAAATATAGAATATAGGAAAGGGATCATGCTAACCTTAGGGAAAAATAATTAACATAGTCATCATCACATAAATCCAAGCAAGACCAATGCAATGCCAATACATTGCAATTACCCGATCCCATTTCCAAAATCTTTACACAACCCAACACCCATCAAACCGTTAATGCAACCCGGCCCGAGGCAACTCCCCGGTGCCACGACAGAAGGATTGGCTAACTATCCCTGACCTAAGACAACTCCTTAGCATCATTGGGAGCCTATGTAGCTCAACCATGCATAGGGCAATCTCCCTACATTCCCTATAAGTTCCATTAACGTCGCAGACACAAAGCGACTCTTTGCAATTCGATTTTCGCAATCGTCCTTTCAAAACCTTTCCAAAAATCAATTTCTTTTTTTTCTTCTCACCCAATACCAATGTATGAATGTGTCATGAATTTCAACATCATGCCAATATGAAAATTCATACATTAGCTACCATCATACTTGCATGCTTTAGAAGTAATCAATACAACAATTCTCATGCTATCAATTACACAACCTTAGCATTTTAGATATGTAAAGCATGTAATAATTTAAATCAGGCATACATCTTTACAATCATTCAAGTAAGCATGTAAATCAACACATTTTTCACATAGAATACAACTATCATGCTTCAAATCTATAAACCCTAATAACCATAAACAAAATTTACAATTTAACATGCCATAGCACAATTACAAGGAAATAATTCACAAAAAATAATAATAATAATAAAAATAAAAATAAAAAATCAAAGAATGTGGGTCTTAGAAACCCCTACCTCAAAAGGAAGAGAAAATCTCTAAAAATCCCCCCAAATGCGAAAATCCGAAGTGGTCCAATAGAGAATCAGCTCCAACCAAGTCGTAGCCCTCGTCGAACTCGTTAACGTTGCCTTCAATGGCAAAGTTCAAATCATGGAGGAAGATGATGAAATCTAGCCTTGCAGGTTAAGATTTTAGAAAGAGAGAGTGATATAGAGAGAGAAAGAAGGCCTCAAGGAAGAAGAAGAAATGACTGCTAACTGTGGCCTATTTGCAAAGGTATGGTTAATGCGAGTCCCGGTTGACCCGAGAAATGTCTAATATGCCCTTCCATGCATATATATATGCATTAAACATTCTACAATTGTGCAAATAAAAATACAACCACATAGATACACTCCAAATTACATTGCATATTATGTTATTTGGAGTGTATCTATGTGGTTGTATTTTATTTGCACAATTGTAGCATGTTTAATGCATATATATATGCATGAAAGGGCATATTAGACATTTCTCGGGTCACCTAGGACTTCCCGGTCTAAAAAATTGAAAAATGCCTAAATGGTTCAAAATGCATTTTTAAGAGTTCTAAACTCAAAGAAATGGCCCAAATCACTCTCGAAATCTTCGTGGCAAGCCAAATGATGTGTGATACGCAAAACGAGGCGAGAAAATAAAATAATCCAAAAATTCAAAAAATGCTCGAAAAATGAAAAATTGCAAAACGTCACACCTATGGTGGGACTAGGCGATTTGTGAGAGAAAATCTATGATTATGAGGTTTTTAGAGGTTTTTGGATCTTCCGAGTATAGTAGTGAAGTCATATAGAAGATTAGACGGTCAAATTGTGAGAAATGCAAATTTTGCCATTTCATTAGGGTTTTATGATCGAATGGGTAAGAGTTGTTTTGTGAGTGCAACTCTAAATGTAGAGCTTTGAGACATGGAGTCGTCTCGAGCAATAATTTGCCACACCCAAAAAATTTAAAAAATTAATAATTAAAAATCAAAGTCTGGACAGAACTTTAAACTAACTTCCCAAATGGCACTCACAATGGGTAAGAGTTGTTTTGTGAGTGCAACTCTAAATGTAGAGCTTTGAGACATGGAGTCGTCTCGATCAATTATTTGCCACACTCAAAAAAATTTTAAAAATTAATAATTCAAAATCAAAGTCTGGACAGAACTTTAAACTAACTTCCCAAATGGCACTCATGACACTTGTCACACCCACATTCCATGATAACTAATAACAATTAGACGTTGGTAAAAAAATTGTTGGAAATAAATACCCTCAACTTATAACGAAATACAGTATAAATAAACCCAAGCTATCGAGAGTACTGTGGGTATCTTCTTCTTCTCAATTTCAAGATAGTAGTTGTTCCAGAATGCCGTCCTGTAATCTGTGCGCCAGAGCCTTCGAAAACATGGAAGGACTCCTCCTTCATCAGCACGATGCGCACAGAAAATGTAAGGTATTCTGCCCTGTTTGCAAACTTGCTTTCCGCACCAAACCAGACCTTGCTGTTCATAACAATCCTCATCCCAGAGCATAAAAAGCCCTCATTTTTTTGTTCTTTCTTTTCTCTCTTTAGTTTTATTTGCATAAAAGAGCTTTCCTCCATTGTTACTCTCGTCTTCCTCAGACTCTGTTTGTTGGGTTTTGTTTCTTGTGTCATTTGGGGTTTGTTGGGTTTTCTTTCTTGTGTCATTTGGTCCTAACGTAGCCTGAAAATTCCAAGATGAATCTTTCTGCGACAACGCCATCACCCCAGAAATCGTCGGCCCTTCTTCCTCCTAATCTTTACTCCGTGTCTGACCCAATTCCATCGAAGCCAGTGGCGACAACTTTTTTTCATTCATCCATGGGTAATTCAGATCGGAGCCCCGAGTCCAAGATTGGTGAGGATTTTCTGATTACAGGGTTCAAGATTTGTGGTGGAACAAAGATGGTTATTGTTTTAATAATTTTCCCAAGTTGTTGTGATATGGGTTTCGTTCTTGTGAGTACAGAGTTCAAGGTTAGTGATGAACATGTTTAATTGATTATTAGCATTTTTTTTTTTTCCCCTGAGTCCAGAGTTCAAGTTTTGGGTATATAATTGCAGATGTTGAAGAGATTAAAGTCTTGTATCTGGCAATGGTGGAATGAAGACCGAACCACCCCAAACGTCAAGTCCCCTTCCATCACGTATGTATACAACTGGTTTTGTCTTTTTTTCTTTTTTGTAGTTTGATTCAGATCTTTTTTTCTTATAATTTCTCCTTCTTGTTGATGTACATGATTGTGCTGATGAAATGGATTACCAAGAAGATTTTTATAATTCTTCCAGGAACAAAGACCACTGTTTTGCCTTGGAATTCAATCTGAATTCAATTGATAGACCTATTAGTTTTTGTTTAGTTACTGATTCTTAATCAATCCATCTTTGTGCATTAGTGAATTTGGTCTACCTCTGAGCTCTACTGGTCTCAAGAACGCCTGCTCTACACCTCTACTAGATAAAAGGAATGCAAAACTTCCGGATTGGTCGAATCAAACATTGTCTATTGTTGGTAGGGTGGAGTTGATCAAGACTCTGATCACTCCTCTCATTGTCCTTGATCTTCGAGCTGTTGTGCTACATTCTATTGAGAAGAAGCTCGGGAGATTTGTGAGGGGTAGTATCGATATTGTGAATGGAGCTAAGGCTTGGAAGAATTTGATCACTCACAGAGCTGCTGTGCAAAAAGCTTTTTCCTGCTCTATGGTGTGGGAGTGGGACTTGAGGATGGGAAAGGACAGTCTATGGATAGCTTGGTTCCCGACTAACTATTTGAAAAATGCATCTTATTGGAATGATGTTCCTGCTGCTAGTCATTCCACTATTTGGAAGAAAATGTTGTGTCTCAGAGATATCATGAGCCAGAAGGTTTCCTACGGGATTGGAACTCGGTCCACGATTAGATTGTTTCAGGATTCATTTGGGTATTCTATCGTGCAAAGATTTGGTCATGGGGTTGTAAGGTGGTGGTTCCCATTCCCTAAAGATTCTACTCATCGGCTGCTTATTCATGAGGGCCAGTGGAATCTTCAGTTTCCAGAAGCAGATCATTTGCAGCTAGTGAATCAATTCATATCTGAACTCTGTGAATATTTTGATCAGAATCTTCAGTTTATAGAAGCAGATCATTTGAAGCCAGTGAAGCAATTCATACACAATCTGTGTATGTCTTTTGACCAGTGTTTGGAGTGGTTTATACAGCTGACAGATGGTAACACGTTCAGGTCGAAGCTATATAAGATGGTCTTCCTTGCAATGTTGGTTTCAAGTGTTCGATGCAGCTGGACTTTGTTGTGCCTGGACTTCTGTTGTGTAATGTGCCATTTTAGAGATAGTATTTCAATCCTCTAGTAGTCTATGCATGCCAAGCAAGTCTGTCTTGCTTCACTTTCGGTATGCTAAGCCAGTCTTTTTGGCAGAGATAGTATCAGTCTTGTAAATCAAATCCAGTATGCTAGCTAAGCCCAGTCTTTTTTTCAGAGATAGTAAGCCAGTGTGTTTGCAGACATAGTATCAGTCTTGTATATCTTTTTTTTTCGCAAAGTATGCTTTGTGTTCCATTTCAATTGATGGCATCTTTTGTTTTCAATTTATCCATCTCCCTCTCTTTTTGTGATATATTATGATGCTGCTTATCAGAAATAGTCTGGTATAGAGTTACAAGTGGGGACTTGTGGACTTGTCCCACATCAAATCTGGATGGAAAGTTAAATGGGTATAAATTGATCGGTATACAATACTAAACATAGTTGTTAGAAATTGTAACGGGAAGTTTATTAAGGCTGTTTTATCACTTACAAGCCATTAAGTGGTCCCATTCGGGATTCGGGGAATATATTGCTTAGTTCTTCTGTCATAATCTATTATCTATATATATCCTCCTATATCCATTTTTTTTTTTTTTTTTTGGGAAATGGAAATGACCTTTTTTTATAACTTTGAAAGAAATTAATAATGGATAAAATTGTGAATATAAATCATTTGTTATCAATTTATATAAATAAAAGAGAAATGAATAATGAACTCCAAAATTCCAAATTCCCTTCTGAAAACAGCTATCATGTAAGCATTCTTAAGCCCCCCAGTAGAAAAAAGAGACCATTTGGGATGGAGACCCCAAATAAATTGATCAGTTCATACCAATCACCTGTGAAGTATAACTTCTGTTTTAAAATTTCGTGTTTTGGAAGTGTTCTAAATTTCTGGGAAAATTTTGGGCTGTTTGTGTGCTTTACTGCTTTGAATGCTTGGTTATTTGATTACTCGTTTTTAGAGTTGTCTTTATTTTCTCAAAAATTAAAAAAATCTAGAAAATCCAAAAAGATTTTTTTTCTTCTAGGAATTTAGATTATTTTTTGTCATTTAGGGCCATTTATAGCTTTATAGTTCTGTTCTAATGCTTCTTTGAGTGTTCAGGGGCATTTAGGTCATTTTGTAGGAAGAGGCAAATACGTATTTTAAGCGTTACAAGTTTAACAACTATTTAAGCAGTACAAGTTTTTTTATTCCCATTTTAGAGATATATGTTAAGCCAAGTCTTTTTTCGAAGATAGTATTTCAATTCCAGTATGGAAAAGCAAAGTCTTTTTTCAGAGATATATAATAAGCCAAGTATAGTCTTTTTTCAGAAGTTTTTTTAGAGAGTATTTCAATTCAAGTTTTATGTTTGTTCTTGTCCTGTTTCATTTTAGTTTTTGGTATCTCTTTTTCAACCTCTCCATCTCTCTCTCTCTCTCTCTCTCTCTCTCTCTCTCTCTATATATATATATATATATATAAAAGTCATGATATTTAGATATAAATATCATGACTTTTATTTGATGCAGTGGATAAGTGTTACAAAGAAGAACTTGTCCTACATTGAATTCGGGTGAAAAAATGTATAGTATAAATGGGTGAGTATACAGCACTATCCAAATAGTTTAAATTTTTTGATAAATAGATAAGCGTCTACCCATTATAGTTAATATCACAGCTAGATTCAACCTTTGATTCGATGGCACGCCAAGCGCCCGGCCCAGATGGCGTTGGGTCTTCATCTCAAGTAGGGATGCAGGGTAGCCCGACCCTCAACGAAGGACATTGCGAGTTCAAGTGAGGGAGAATATTGTTACAAGGGGAAACTTGTCCCGCATCAGTCCAAATAAAAAAATGAGTATAAATTAGTGGACATACAGCGCTACTCAAATAATTTAAATTTTTTAAATAAATGAATAAACGCTCACCCGTTACACTTATACCCTTATAACAAAAATGATTTCAAATTCAAATGGCGTCCTCCAAAAATGATGAGCTGTGACTCCATCTTTTTAAGCAGTACGAGTATTTCAATTCCAGTATAAAAAGCCAAGTCTTTTTTGTCTTTGTTTTTTTTCACACAGTATTTCAATTCAAGTCTTTTTTAAGTATGCTTTGTGCTTGCTCTTGTCCTGTTTCATTTTAAGAATTGTCCGTTTTGACAAGAGTGTACGGTATATGGGATAAAAAAAACAAAAAAAACCTTTAACCAGTGGGCCCCACTGGCCTTTTAATATTTTTATTTTATACCTCAAATATTTTTAAAATTTATGAAGAGGCCCCTACTGAAATTACAATTTGCCCCCACTAAATTCTTTTTTTTCATTTTAAACTTAGATGCCCCCACTAAAATCACAATTCACCCCACTGTGTTTTTTTTTTTTTTTTTTTTTTTGCATTTTATACTTTACATTTTTAAAAATTTATGAAAAAAACCCTATTGAAATTACAAAAATGGACCCACTATATAAGTTTGCCCAACAAATTAAAAGGCCGCCGCCCCCCTCACGAAATTTTCTGGATCCGTCACTGAGTATGGGATAATTCAAGGAAATGGACCTTAAAATTCTATAGCTATGAACAGCATAAAATTGAATCACAATCTTTAAGAAGTTCTACTGAAATATACAGCTTTGTTCATCTCAAGTTTGCTGCCAAGTTTACATGTGTCTAAGAACCAACATTCCGAAACCAATGCCAAGGAATGTTGCGATTGAGATTCCAAATATGCCTATAAGAATCCCAGGAACAACCAAGGAGCCCCACCCTTTGGCCGTCGCCATTCCACATGCGGTCGTAGGGCCTCCAATATTGGCATTCGAAGCCAAAAGTAACTGCTTTAGGTCGAACCGAAATAGTTTTCCCAGTGCAAGGATCACAATAAGATGGACAGTGACCTGAACAAGAGCAAACATGAAAATAGATGGCGCTGTAGTGATGACATTCCGTATGCTCCCACTGGCACCCACAACAGCAAAAAATACCTGTTGTGAAACAAGGGATAAAAACCGATCGAAATATCAAAACCAAAAAGTTCAGGGAAAAAGAAAAAATAATTCAATTTGTGAATCAATGAGAACTGAGAGGAAGTTTATTAGTCTGCTATCAGAAAAAATCCTCAGAATTGTGGGCATACTCGTGTATATGCATCAAAGTAACAACATACTAGAGCAGCATTGTACAAGAATAAGAGTTCAATATTGAAAAAAAAGGCAAAATTACCATCAAAGTTTACAGGCATAAATTTTGGGTTTTTTGAAATAGAGAACATAACTCAAATTGTATAAAAAAAAGTTGCATATATAAGTGTGTAATAAATAGTGTCAAAGTGGTGAACTTGTAGAGCAGGCAGATAAAAATGGATATTATCCATATTAATTAAGACAAATTAAATTCTATATATAAAACCCGTATATAGATGTAAATTACTAATTAATAACACAGACTTCCTAACTATTAGGACACCTAATGTATCAATATCTCCTGCAAAAATGTAGTACTTGTGAATCCGGTCCGAACCAATCCAAATCATGTGGTTTGATTCAGTTCCAGTCCCAAAATAGTGGATCCACTTAGGATTGGTTTGGTGGTTGAGAAGTGTAAAAAAAAAAAAAAACCAATCCAATCCAAACAGAACTGTACTGTACTTCTGCTAGACAAATAAAAAAGTTTATAAATATCACTTTTTCCAAACACTGACCCTTATTCACATAAATACTTAAATAAAACGATATTATTGCTCATAAATAATATTCTAATTCTTGTTTGCATATTATATTATTACTGTGTTATCATTAGATTTTAGGAACTTAAAATGCACTCTCGACTAGGAACTAGATGAAAATTTTATTTAGTTTATAAATGTTGGGTTTAAGTAATTCCTGGTTTAAGCTTATGCAACTATTATTATTAAACTGTCTTTAGGTAATTATGCTCAATTCATGGAAATGAACCGATCCAAACAAGTCCTACACGGTTCAAATTGTTTGGTTGAGGCAGTTACATCATCCCGTTCAGCTCTAATTTTGTTGGAATCATTAGGATCGATTTGGTTCTACCCCTAAGTAATATCTCAACAGATATTAAATTCCGTACATATGCTGGAAATCAATGAACTTGAGATATTTCAGTTACCTGCATCAACACCACAGCAATAGCCTCACCAGCCGGTGCAAGGTAACTAAAGTGTGTTGGAAATACAGTTGCTAGAATGACAACAATTGCTGTTGTCCCTGGAAGAATGCCTCCTTGAATTCCAAACAATTTGGTGAGATAAACGGCAGTTTTGCAGATGGCAAACGAAACGGCAAGCCCTGTAGCAGCCTGTAGCACAGCGAGCCTGCTTCTAGAATCAGATTCCATATCTGTCACAGAATCTGAAATTTAGGTTTAGATAGAGGTTAATTGTCGCACAATAAATTAAGAATAGTTACTTCTCTCTTAAAATAATTGCTAAGCAAACCAACAAATCATCAAAACACCTGTAAAATTCACATAATTGATATGTATAGAGGGTGTGTGTAATGTTCACATTTACAATATCTTTTCTGAAAAAAAAAAAGGATAACCAAAAGATTAGAATCACAGGTTTATATTTAGGTGTAAAACCAATGTATAAGGATACCCTAAACTGAATTGCACTGTGCAGCAAAAAAATAGATAATAACAGATTGTTCATTTCAAGAGTGGACAAAAGTTGAAAAATACTTGTTCAAGGTACAACAAGAGCTGAACGACAACATAACTAAGTTAAATATGGCTTACCTTGGGTTGATGTTGAATCCTCTCGAGGTATTTTTGAGGCTAAAGCAAATAATATCGTAAAATATATAGCACAAATAACATTGTCAGCAGCTACACCTGCAGCCAAAACTGATGGAGAAACACCAAGAGCCTCTGAAATTGCAATGTAATTAACAGCTACAACAGATCAGAGAGAACAACTTGGTCAGCTGTGATGCTGAAAATAAAAAAATAAATGCATCTTGATAGAAATGCAAGGCCAAATGATGGACATTAGAAGAGAAGAACAAAGGAAGTCAAAACTGTTTTTATATTGGAAAACAGTAGAGGTCTGGCCACAAGATTGCATCCAAAACAAAAATTAATTACTGCACCTAATGCAACATATATAGTTTCTAAGTCATCACGGGAAACACTATAATGCCTCAAAGTTAAGAGACAAATAATTAGATGATTCTACACTAGAATCATATCTTATGTTTTGGATAAATTAGAGCAATATACTTTACTACAACTATCAAAACAACGTGGTTTTACATAAACAGTGAAGCACACTTGAATTGCACCAACATGAAGTTTCTGCTTAAACCTGTTCTTTCTTAAGCAAGGGAAAGTAGAAGGTTTTAAAGAGTACCTCAAAGTTGGTTTCGACCAGTCAAAATAGAAAATTTTCCCTTCACTCCATCCAAAAAAAAAAAAAGTACTTTGTTACACTTGTAAAGAAATAAATCTAGTGAATTTTTTAGTGATGTCGAGGTTTCTCTTTTCTTTGGTAAGTAATATGGATGCTTCCCAAGATCGGTAAAGACTAAAGACAGCTCTTGGCAGGAAACAAACCCATGTAAGACATGAAAACTCAATTCTTTTAAGTATACTGATGAACCAGATTTCTGAAACATCCCCAGTTAGTGTTACTCCATCCACATCTATCCAACCTCCTTCATTTCCCCTTTCCAACAGAAACTTATAGCACCAAATCAAAAGAGTTTAATCCTTATGTATCAACAGAAAGAGCACAATTTAAGAATGATTACAAAAGCGCTACTCAATTAGATAATGCAATTAGCAAAGAAGCCCAAAAGATAAATTGGAATAATGAAGAAGTACAGTACTATAAGCTCTAATACTGATTTCTATATCAGGAAATAGATCCATTTCAACCCGTATCTTGTTAGAAGAGATCAAGCCAAAAGAAGAATGCAATAACATTTCCAACAAGTTACCTCCACCAATATAACTACCCATGAGAGCAGCAGCTATTTTCCAACTATCTTGACCAAGAGATCGCATAGGCACCAACAGGAATGCCACTGTAGTTCCAATTATTGTCGCAACTGTTTCATGAAACAAGTAATGTGTCACACATAATCATAATTGACTGTACCATGAAATACTGCCTAATTTAGATTTTAAAAGGAACCAACTTCTAAGGTGTTTATAAACTCAGATTGACTATGTAATAAGTCTATTCAAGCATGAACATTCAGTGGCAGTGATTTTCACCACATGAAAGCAAGATAAGATAGAGCAGAAGTGTGTTAAATCCTCACGGAAATAATTTTATTAAATATTAGGAGTGTCATAGAATAATTGAAGTGTCAGCATTGCATTGGAGAGGGCCGGGGTTGAGGTTCAATTAATACCATTGATCGCCGGAGAGGGGGGAGAGGGAGAGAGAGAGAGAGAGTAGAGTTCATAATTTCACAAATCGAAGACCACTTAATTTGATTATTTGCAGGTGGGCCTTCCAACAAATAAAACCAAAGGGCATAGTACTGTTTCTCCCCAAGAAATCACTTGGAACTTATACTGAAAACTGAAAGTGTGTTTGGAAAAGCAATCTGTATGTGGTAAGCCATTTATCAAATGTGATAAAACGAAGAGATTTATAAAGCTTGAATAGATTGTGTTAGTTGCAGTTAGAATGTGATAACGCACTGCTAAATGAAGACCAGCTTTATTTCTATTCAGTGGAAACCTACACATGATATATTTTTTCCCTTCTTTTAATAGTTGTCAAGGTCATCTTAATAGCGTGCTTCATATGCAAAAACACGTAAGTATGCAACACTAATTGTTTCCTTAATCTTCCTCAAAGCCTAAAAGTTTCTTATATATTCAGTTGATATTTTTGACAATGCTATAAAAGAGTGAATATGATAGATCAAAATTTTTAGATCATAAATTGTCAATGACAACAGTACTACTGAAAGCTCAGAACATCATTAACTTGAGGCTGGTCGGTTTTTACATAGTGCTATGATTAGATACATAAAGCAGCCAAAAAGCTAGGGTCTTGGCACATTCAACAACCTGAGAAAAGGAGAACAATAAATAGACTATATCAGCAACCCACTGCTGAATTAAACCTCCTAAGAGGTTGCTCTCTTTTCCTTATATAATAAAGGTACTCAACCCAAAAGATGTTACGGTAACATAACTTGTTAAAGCTGAAAGTAGAATCATAAAGATCTATGTATTAATAATGAATAATCTTAATCCTTAAGCACGACAGTACATACACTGAAATTAGAGAATAAATGAGTAACTTTGAGATATCAATTACATGAACATAGATTTACTTACAAGATCCAGAACTAGCTTAGTCATTCACTCTCTGCTCCACCAATAAGATCCATGAACTCAAGCACACCTCCACTCAGAATCTACGAGACTATTCAATTGAACCATCTAACCTAGAGTGAGATCCAAGACAGGTATGTCATACTCATTGAAGAGATAGATGCTCTACAATAGGAAAGGAAACAAAAAGCAATTTTCATATAACAGAGAGACTGCAAGTTAAGAATCATTGCTTGGTGCAACACTGCAGCAGTACAAGCTTGGGCTACAAAGCATGAGAAAACATGATCAAGTCCAAAGGCAACCACTTTTCCCAATCTACCCCTCCTAGTGCCCTGCAATAGGGTAACGGCATTTACAAAGGATACAGATTTTTAATCAACATTTTCAAACATGTTTTTTGAGTCATCAAAGCTGGGAACCAATCAATATTTCTTTTCTTTTCTTGTATTTTTTTGGTGTTTTGACTCTCTTGATGCTAATAGGGCCTAATGAATTACTTCCACAACCAATAAAAAATTCAAAAACTCGCCTTTTTCATGTGAAAAACTATGCCATTTTGTGTACCTAGAAAGATATTACTATTCCAAAATATTCTAACAATTGCAATTTCCAGCAAAACATGGGTTGCATGCACCAGTTTTTGTGGCTTGAGGACCTTCCATATATTTTTGCACCCAACCCTACCTTTCTAACACTTTGAGAACTTGGATAGTCAAGATATATAATTTAAGCACCTATTTACTCGCATGTGCAGAAGTTCCTCCCCTTTGTCTAGGCAACATATTAATTTCTTACCCCCACTGGACCTCGACAAGCAAGCCTTTGCTACAGCTTTCAAGATTGACCATTCACCCTATAATATAGCAATATTTGAAATAATAGCTACAGAAAATGATCTTTTTGTTCAATCTTGCCACCACTTCTTTCTCCAAATTTCTGTTCCAAGAGTAAATAAAGTGGAATAGAAAAACAAATAATATTTGAAGTCTTAAGTTATATTTTATGTTTGATACCACATAATGGAAAATCAGTACAAATGCTAAATATTGTACTATGATCAAATGAGAGAAAATTTGAAGTTCGAATTCTTGTTTTTGTTTTTCTTTATAAGTTCGAATTCTTTTTTTTCAACCATCAACCAAACTGAGAGCAATTGATTTTTGTTTCAAATTTGGCAACACCATACTACACAATCCCAACCCAAAATACCAATTTCAACAGCTTTTCCAACAGTTATACATATAAAACCGATGTTACATGACTCTTCAAAAGTACATGAAATACTCATGCAAAAACATTAGATTCAGACAAGGCCACGAGGTATGGTGTATGCATCTGACACATTTGGTTGGACATTTACCTACAAAGCATATACAACAATTCAATTTTATTGGATCATTGCTTCAAAATGAGTTAAATGACTGTCTGAGCACTATGTTATACGAAACATCATTTTACTCTAGTCTAGATATAAGAAAAAATATTAAATAATATGAATATTTAGAGTGTTTATGCGTCCTTCTGTTTGGGAATTTGATGCATCTGACGCTTGAACACATACCCGAACGCAAACATACCCAAATCTAGGTAACATAGTGTGAAACAACCGACTAAATGCTCAATCATTCATTAATAATGATCAAATTGATATAACTTTTTTCCTGCGAGGATATCAATCAAATAAAGCTTAAAAACAAAGAAAGCAAAAGGAAAGAAGACAGCAAGTCTGAGAAGTATGACCTGATCCAAGCAAAAACGCGCAGAGCAAGGTCCGAGTTGTGCGTATCACATGCCGCAGGTCTGCTCTGAACAACAGCAGTGGAACAGTTAGTGGCAGCAAATACTGCAACACAATTGAGTACGCCGGAGCTTCGTAAGGAATAATCCCAATGTTACTCGCTGCAAGCCCAACCAAAGTGCTCACCAATGCAGCACTCACCATGCTCCCTATCTTGGTCTTCTCTGACCTTTAATATGCCAAAATCACACATCAACACAATAATTGTTGTTTGAAGTTATAGAGCTTGCATAGTCATGGTGGGGGCAGTTGCTCCCACTAAATTTTTTTTTATTTTCATTTTGTAAATACGTAATTCTGTTTTTTTTTTTTTTTTTAATACAAAAGAGTGTCTTCAATAAAAATGTATATTATCATAGTTATTATATCTTTTTCATGTTCAAAATTAGTTTCATCTTGCTATCATCCAAAATGCCTCCAGTAAAATAAATTTCTGAGTCTGTCACTTGCACTTGGTTATCAAGAAAGGAAGAAAATCTAATGCTTCCAAGTTCCAAGTGTTTCAGTTTTACAGACATGAAAAAGTTAATCCAACCAACCCATACAGCTTTGTGAGGGTTTTTTTTTTTTTTTTGTTTTCTCATTTATTTGTTTCGAGAGTTATAATCATTCATTCACTCTATTAGACAGAACAAAACTCACACTTTAGATTTGACATTGCAAGTTTGGAACTTTCTTTTTCTTTCCTCTCTCAAACATTTTCTGGGGAAGCAAACAGAGGAAAGAAAATAACAAAACTACACACTCAACCAGTAAAAGAGTGAGTGAGAATTAGTAACTATGTGCTAGTGTGTGAGAGAGAAAGGAAGAGATTACCAGAGACCGAAAGCGCCGGTGGCAAAGAGAGCTGTCCATGTGCCCCAGTGGTCATTCGGAGAAATCAGAGGGAAATTCAATTGAGATCTGACCGCTACACAACGATCCCTAGTTCGATTTCTAGGAAAAACTGGAAGGGATAAGAAACTTGTGTCTGCGATATTAGACGATGATTTCAAAATCGAATTGTTGGTTGGGAATGTATGGACATTTTGGCGGGAAGAGAGGGGTGGTAGTTGGAGTAACCGTAACCGTGAGCTAGAGAAAGCGACGGTGAGCTGAAAAGACGACGTTGACAGCGCCATTAATGGTGAAACATTAATGCCCGACACGCAGTTGCCGACCAGTATTTTCTACCTGCTTACCTGCAACCATTCCAACTTTGGTTTGTTGCCTCCGCTCTCCGTGATAGTGACACGTTGCCACTTTATTGGTCCACGTGGCATGAGTCAGTAGTTGAGTGATTAAAAAGCACAGAGGCGTCTTGTAAGTTCAACGAAAAGTCAACCCTTTTCCAGGTTCACAAGGTTCATAACCAGATACGTTAGTCTCCTTTTAAGCCCACTATTTTAGCGCGGGAGGCCCAATTCAAGCCCATATTGGCCTTTGAACCTTTTAATTAATTAACGTATGCCATTGTCCTATGAACAAATATTGTGCGCTAAACTGCTAATATAGAAATTAAATATAACTTTAACAAATAAATAATCCATAATCTTCCAGATTTGAGTGAAAGCTGAAACTTTTTAAGATTGGATGATGTAATAGTTTTAATCCATATATGTTGTTATATAGATTGGGTACCTAATAACATAGTGAAAAGGAAATAAGAAATAAAAAATAAAAAATAAATAAAATAAAAAAAACAGAAATTCGTTTGTTAGCATAATAAAATAGACCATCACCAAGTCTACGAATCCCGCCCCAAATAAAGGTTACATGGTCCATTTCAGTTGGACCATGTCAGCACATTTTAGCTATCCACTTTCAAAATAAACTCCCACCCTAGTGCCAAACAAATAGTGTTGACTGAAAGCCAACCAAATAAATATATGTATAGCGTGTGTGTGTGTGTGTGTGTGTGTGTGTGTGTGTGGCTACTACATAATTTGCTGTATATAGCTAGAACATGACAAGTCGAGCTTTCTTTAACTTTCAGGAAATCAAGCTTCAATAACCCATTTTTTAACCGAAGCTAATTTGGTTAGCTCTAGAAAAATTTGCTCAAAAATAGAATTTGTTATTCCTAAGACACGGTTAACAAATTACTACATGTAATTATAATGTACATCATCCTAACATTTTTACAAAACCCAACAGAAAACAACTAAATTTTCATAAATTCTAAAGAAAACTAGAACTAAAACGACTCCTCCGCGTAAATACTTTCCCTTAGGTATCTCAGCTGATTGTTTTTTTGACAGATGAAGTATTAAAACTGTGTGTGCAAGGGATGCTGTCTTCCTGCTTCTGCTTCTTCGTGCCGCGATCCTCTTCCTCCATAGCCTTCAATTTGTTCTTTATTGCAGCTATTTTATCGTTTCGGCTCATTTGCCCGGAACTGCTTCCACCAAGGCTTGATTTGTTAGACTTAGCCTTACCGACCGCTTTAGAAGAATTTTCTCTCGTCTCCACCAAATATTTCTCACTAGCAAGATGCACAACCAATGGGCGGCCACAAGCCAATTTCCCATTCATCTTTTCCTTGGCCAATATAGCTTCCTGCATGCTCACTTTAAAGGTGGAAATCAGGAATTGCAAAGAGATGAAGAGATCAGAAATGCACAACTCACCTCTTTGGTGCTAAACTGAATAAAAGCAAAGCCACGTGGTTCTCCACGTTTTGGCCCACGAGTATGCCACAGGAAGTCCTCCGCTACAATCTTTCCGAATGGAGAAAACATCTTGATAAGAGTAGCCCTGAAGAAACAAAAGAAACTTTGACGAAGCAGCTAACACAGAAGTTACTCTGTTTTCACAAATATCGGTGCAACAGAGGAATCAATTTCAAAAGAACTACTTACTCTGTTATCCTCATATCAAGGTTGCCAATGTAGAGTCTGCTTTCACTCTTCTCATCAATATGAACATTGGGATCCTGCATTAGGTAAAACAGTCAATTAAGAAACTTTCATATGCCATGATACAGGATGACATGCAATTTCAGAGGAAGCCATTCTTTGAAAATTGGATTCTAGCTCAATATATGCAATTGATTCTTTAGCTTAAAAGTAAATCTTAGATAATTGGGTGAACTTTGAACCCACATGGTCAGACTCTATAAGCACCATTACCTAATAATTAATGGGCAGTAAAAACCTAAAATGTTACAAGTGGATTTAGTAAAATCTAACCTAAAAATCAAATGGTGGATGCAATCTAGTGAATAAGCCATAAAAGGTTAAAACACTAATCAATGCGGCGGCTAAAAGCCAACCATTAAAACATGCTCCAAAAGGCTTGTAATGAACAATTATCTACCAGCTTGTTTGTATGACTTAACTGGAGAAACACATGTCAAGAAGAGGAGGGGGAGGGGAGGGGGACCATATTGGAAAAGTTAAAAGAAAAAGAAATAGCTAAAAGATCCCTGTCAGAAGCATAATCTGTGGCCATGTGTATATTATACACACATGCATATGCTCAGAAACTCAAGACATTGAAGCTACCATGATACTGCAAAAGGAATCTGACGATTATTCTCGTCTCCAGCCCACAACCACAAAAGATTCTGAAGTTATGACAAGGTGTAATGCACCTGCAGGAACAAATATAACCATTCAAGAAATTCATACATTTCATTCAACCACACCATAAGCTGATAACTATATATTTCAAGTTTGCTATAACTATTCAGTTACCATCACTATTCATTTAGCACGCATCAAAGAAAACCAGAAAAAATGCCTTATATCGTGTTGGAGATTGATGATTCTATGATGTTATTAATGGAGTCAAGGTAACACATGATGGGCTACATTTGGTAAGCTAAAGGAGAGTACCAAGGCTACTCTATAATATGTTGCATCTATTAAATTGAGGCTGACTAACTGAAAAATATTCAGAAAAAAGAATAAATAAATAAATAAATCCAGGCATAATACAAAACAATCCCCCAGTGAATATGTAATATACAACATTCATAATCCACTATATTTCTACTTATCAATTATAACAATAATAATAATCCATATATATTTTTAAATAGTCATTTATTTATTTTTTTTATCATTACCAAACCAATCCACTCACAATCACATGTCTAACGTGTAAGGGGATAAGTAGTTTATTCATATAAGACAAAGAAAGATAGGCCATTACTCCTTTTTTGCAGGATGACAGGCCAGATATGAGCTACAATAGACATCTCATACCAGCTTGTACAAGCTTGTGAGGGCTAGAAGCCTTGGGTTATCTGAAAAATCGCCCAGTGGAGTGGACATGCAATATTCAACTTTCATAATCCACAAATTTTTACACAGTTATGTTTTGCTACTATTACCAAATCAGGCTCCTTAACAACCCCACATATAACATGTCATGCTGAATATATGCTTAATAGCCACTAAAACTAGTCAACAATTTAAAATTTTGAAGCAATTTTCTGTTGGAAGTAATTTATGAACGAAATACCTAAAAACCAAGAAAGGAAGGGTAAAATTTAGGGGTAAATTCACATAACCCCCCTCTACTATCAAATTGGTGCAAAAAACACCCACTAAAATTAAACCACCCCCTGCACTAAAACAACGTTACCACATTGCCCCATTTCCGTTAATTTGCCGTCCAAAGAGAGCACGTGCTCCTATTTAATCATTTTATGTCGAAAATACCCCTCAAGCCAACACATGACTGACAGCAGCACTCGACTTCCCTTTTAATACCGAAAATGTTCTCAATTATATAATCTCTCTCTCCTCCGTCGCATTAAAATTATTCCACCACCACCCAACACCCAAAACAGACCCATCACCACCAACCACCCCAATACCCAAACCAAAATCAGACCCATCACCACCACCACCACCCACGTATTCCACCACCACTCAAAACCGAAACCTCATTTGGGGAGCAAAGTTCTTGAGCTTGATCTTGCGGAAGCATGTAGACAACGATTTCAACGCAGCCGGAAATTTTAGAACCAAGTTTCTGATGACTCGGACGAAAAGATACGGATCCATGACTAAGTATGTAGATGTAGTCCTCTTTTCTCTCTCTAAAAATGTGAGAGCAAAGAGCAGAGTAGTGGTGATGTGTGTATATATAACTGTATTTATGTGTGTAGAGAGAGAGGACACAGTAGCAATGATTTTGTGTAGAGAAAGAGATACATGTGCCCTGTGATAAAATCAGCTAGAATGATCAAAACCAAACAAGCTTTTAATGGTATGTTTCTCGCATTCTCTTTTGATCATACAAAGTAATTGTTTGAATTAGAAAGCAGATTTTTTTTTTTTTTTTTTTCCTTAGTTCTTCAGTACTAAATTCATACCAAAAAAAAAAAATATGGGTTTGTTTTGGCAGAGAGGAAGGGAAGAAAAAGATGGGATCGGGCCCATGGCACAGGAAGGTGCTGCGACGCATCCAACTGAATCTTCAAGTTGAATTTGGTGAGAATGTTGCAATTTTGGGATCGACAAGAGAGTTTGGGTCATGGAAGAACAAAGTGGGGATGAATTGGACAAAGGATGGATGGGTTTGTTAACCCTCTTCCCCGTTGTCCGTCGCATCTCCACCTCTCCTACGTCGTTTCACTGGTCGTCCGATTCCGAGAGCTCCATCGTCACTCATCAGCTTGCTGGAAATGAACCCACCAAGGTTGCAATTGTAATTTGTAAAATAATCATTATTATGTATTTAAATTTCATATTATATAATAGGGGTAAATTTGTCAATTCATACCAACTTAGCGGATTCAAACGGAAATGGGGGCAATGTGATAACATTGTTTTAGTGCAGGGGGTGGTTTAATTTTAGTGTTTTTGCACCAATTTGATAGTAGAGGGGGGTTATGTGATTTTACCCCTAAAATTTAAGCATGATTGTGAACTATGAACTAATATATAATAACCATCCTATAACCTTTTTCCCTTTTTTTAAATAGATAATTGTCCCATTATTCATTAGAAGTTTACCCTTCCTTGATTCACCTCCATTCTCACTTGTATACTCTCATGTCAAGTATAACATTATTATCTTAAACCATTATGTGCAATCCATAAGATGCTAAAGAAAAAGTAAATTTAAATAAGATTTAGATTTTTTTAATAAAAAGATTTAGAAGCAAGGCCCACTTGGGACCTTGCACCATTATAAGTTTGAGTCGGGCAAAGTTATAATTTGTGCTCTCCTTAAACTTGATGCTTACGTGTTTGGGGATTTTCATTAATATTTTCAGGACATCAGCTATAATAATGGCCTCATAGGTGTTCAAAAATGTCAATGTATATTATTATTAGTCTTTATACATAATTTTTAGTTGGTTTAGATTCTATTACTAATCAAAATCTTAAATTCCTAATTACAACTATTAAAGAAATTCCTAATTATAACTATTCAAGAAATTCCTAATTATAACTACTTATCAAAAAAAAAAAAAAAAATTCCTAATTATAACTATTCGGGAAATTCATACATTTCTTTCAACCACACCAAAAGCTGATAACTAAATATTCCAAGTTTGCTATAACTATTCAGTTACCATCATTATTCAAGCAAACCAGAAAAAATGCCTTATATCGTGTTGGAGTTTGATGATTCTATGATGTTATTAATGTACTCAAGGTAACACATGATGGGCTACATTTGGTAAGCTAAAGGAGAGTACCAAGGCTACTCTATAATATGTTGCATTTATTAAATTGAGGCTGATTAACTAAAAAATACTCGGAAAAAAGAACTATAAATAAATAAATCCAGGCATCATACAAAGCAATCCCCCAGTGAATATGTAATATGCAACATTCATAATCCATGTATATTTCCAGTTATCAATAATAATAATAATAACAACAACATTAATATTAAAAAAAATAATAATAAATAGTTATTTATTTATTATTTATCATTACCAAACCAAGCCACTCACAATCACATGTCTAACATGTAAGGAGACAAGTATTTAATTCGTACAAGACAGAGAAAGATAGACCATTACTCTATTTCTTGCAGGATGACGGGCCAGATTTGAGCTACAATAGACATCGCATACTAGCCTGTACAATCTCACGAAGGCTAAAAACCTTAGGTTATCTAAACAATCACCCAGTGCACATGCAATACTCAACTTTCATAATCCACAAATTTTACACAGTTATGTTTTGCTACTATTACAATATCAGGCTCCTTACCAACCCCACATAAAATGTCAGGCTGAATATATGCTGAATAGCCACTAAAACTAGTCACTAATTTAGAATTTTGTAGCAATTTCCTGTTGGATGTAACTTATGAACAAAATACCTAAAAACCAAGAAAGGAAGGGTTAAAAATTAAGCATGATAGTGAACTATGAACTAATATAAAATAAACATCCTATAAACATTTTCTTTTTCTTTAAATAGATAATTGTCCCATTATTCATTAAAAGTTTACCCTTCCTTGATTCACCTCCATTCCCACGTGTATACTCTCATGTCAAGTGTAGCATCAGTGATTCAGTATCTTAAATCATTATGATGCAGTCCATAAGATGCTAAAGAAAAAGTAAATTTAAAGAAGATTTTTTTTTTTATTAATCAGATTTAATACACTTGGGACCTTGCACCATTATACGTTTGACTCAAGCCAAGTTATACTTTGTCCTCTCCCTAAAGTTGACGCTTACATGTTTAGGGGATTTTCATTAATATTTTCAGGACATCAGCTACAATAATGGTCTCATAGGCATTCAAAAAGGTCAATGTATATTATCAGTCTTTATACATAATTTTTAGTTGGTTTAGATTTTATTCCTAATCAAAATCTTAAATTCCTAATTATCCAATTATGATGTGATAATCCAACTATCCGTTCTTTTAATTCATGGGAAATCAATCTTCTTTGATTTAATGTACTTTAAAAATTGAGACCAAGCCTTTTCGACCCTCATTTTATAGCCCAAATAGCTCCCAAAGTCTTATCACAAGAGGTATAATCTCCCAGGAATTTCAAGCGGGCTCATATTCATCGCCGTCAAAATTCAGTTCAAGCTTTCCCAGCCCCAAGAACTGAAAATGAATCAAATCTCTCCAAGTAAGATTTGTACTCACAAACAATCCGATCCAGTTACCATCAAATATTCAACCCTAGTCACCACAAAATGATAGAACCACTAGAATTCTCAAAGGATGAGGCATCGCCAATTCTATTGAATTTGGGCATGGGGTGTAATAAAATACACATACAAAAGAATCACTAGAAGAATCCATTTTCATAAAGTAACATCTTTGAACCACCAGACTGTTGGATTGAATTAGTAGAAGTTTTTCTTATGTGCTCAATCCTAATCAACCTTAAACTGGTCCAAAGCCAATCCAGATACAAGCCTAAATAGATAAAAACAAGCATACAAAAATAGCTTTATATGTCATCTATACACCAAGCCACCATCAATAGGGAAGTCAATAACAGGTTTTAGTAATTTCAGAAACTTGTTACATACCGAGTGATTACTGTAATCGATAAATCTTTGACTTCGACAATTTATGGTGAATATGCAATAAAATCTGCACATTTTCCTTCACCCTCTTACCATACTAGATATCTACATGCTAATTGAAGCCCCTACATCATATAATAACAAGTGCAAATGCTAAAGGAGTTTTAATTGCATATAAATTATGGGGAATTCAGTAATCATTCATCTCCAAGGGTTCCATCACCAAAAACACATCATTCTTAACCGAATTTCAGCAATCATTCATTTCAATTAAGAATGATGTGTCTTAGGTGAAGGAACCCTAAGATGCATTGTTGTGTACCTTGCTTCACTCCTATTTGAAGTCCCATCCTCATCCCAACTTCTTCATCAAACAAACAAAATTCCTATTATTGACTTCTCTAATAATGGTTGGTTTCTCTTTAGCACTTGTAGGATTGTAACTGGATTGAATTTGGATTAAAGAAAGAAGTCGAGCTAAGGTTTCCAAACAATGCTAATTCCAATATCTACCGCTTACTAGGTCTACTTCACGTAGCCAAGCTCTCGCCCATAGACTGAATTTCCCCGTCTGTCTTAGTTGTAGTCTAACTAGCAGATTGGTTATGCCTTTTCCTCAAGAAGGGTTTTGTAGGTCCTTGCTCCTTTTACAATGAAATGTTAGTAATCCCCTTGAGCATCTTTCAATCCCTCACAACAACAAATGACAGGCATATGATCAAGCTTTGATTAAGATTGAGCACACTTGAAAAACTGCGGTCAATAATCATATGCAGAAGCCAATCATCCACATCATCCCCAACTACCATTATTCATTAACACCTTATCCGGAACACTCTCTATGTTGCCTTCCCACTCTCTGCCTTAGCTCAATTGGTTCGACATCTAAAAAGTGTCAAGCTAATGTTGAAAATTCTAACTTCATTTAAATCTTAGAGGCCAAGCTCGATGTTCAAGCTCTGATACCAATTACAACGAAACAACGAAACAACGAAAACGAAAATGCGGAAATATAAAATTGAGAATGTTTACAAAGAGAGAGAGAGAGAGGAGAAAACTTAAAACCTCAGATGCCGAATGCTTGTGTGAGCTTCGGTTTAAATAGAAAAGAAAAAGTAAACAGTTAAGCAAATAAGAAGGAATCTTGCTTTGTACTGTTTAGGAATAGTGATCTGTCGGCTACTTTCACTGTTGATGAATAGTTTGCCGCCTACTTTTCATTGTTGATGAATAGTAGATGTGACATCGCATCTTATCGTGTGCTAGATTGTTGTGCAATCGACCAGTAAGAGGCGCGTGTCAGAATGTTATCCTTTCATAGCATTGATGAGATTATGGAGTTCATATTCAAATTGCGGCTGAATTTCCAGTGAGCTATTGTTTTGTATATCATGTCTTTGATCATGGCAGGGAAAGCATTCCATGACATACAATCATGTGAGGAGAAAGTAATTTTGTTAATTACTCCCCAATCGACAGGTTCCATTGACCAGTCAAAACCAGGTACAATGAAAAGAGTCATTTTTGGAATCTTTTTATTGTTGTAAATCACGTCGAAATGGTTTATCTCTTCATGATTTTCTAGATAAAAATTTTTAATTGTTGTAGAATGATCATCTATTTTGGAGAGGATTATTTTAAACAATTCAGGAGGAAACATGTTTCTTGCTTTTTCAAGAAGACATATACGATTGATTTTTGCAAAAGTATTTTTTGGAAAATCATGTTCTCCAACTAACTGGGCAAGTTTAAGAAAACAATTTATTTGATCTAAAGAAAAATCTTTTTCTCAGTCAACTGTGAGGCAGATCTGGATGCAAAGCTTTTTGTGCTCTTTAGTCATGGCTGTTTGTTCAGCGATGAGCGAAATAAGAGTACTCAGGTGTTGCCTGAATTTCTTATTGCATTCGAGTTGATGTATTTTCCACACACGACTTACTGAATACTAGGATTGTAGAAGTTTTTTACTTCAACGACTTCCTGTCTTTTTGCAAAATTAGCAAAAATATTTTGTGAAGCTTTACCCACATTGTAGAAAACTTGTTGAGATTCCTCAAGTGTGTCATATGCTTTGAAGCATGATCCGGGAAAGTTTTTTAATTGGAGATGTTTCACGAGGTTGTCGTGCTGAGGCTGATCGGAATTTATACCTTCGAATAACCAGTTTCGTATTCTTATTACAGCATTACTACAGTTGTGCCTTGTTTACTTCCTCTCTCTCTCTCTCTCTCTCTCTCTCTCTCTCTGTAAACATTCTCAGTTTTTATATTTCCGCATTTTCGTTTTCATTGTTTCGGTGTAATTGGTATCAAAGCTTGAACATCGAGCTTGGCCTCCATTGTAAGTATATTACAGTATTCTTATTACAGCATTACTACAGTTGTGTCTTGTTTACTGTTATAAATCTCATATGTTTGATTACAGTTTAAAGCCCATATTATCCTGTTATAGCTTCTTATGTCTGTGTGACTGTTTAAAGCTTTTAAAAGGATTCTCTGGTTTTAGGCACCTTAACAGAAATCAAAAGGTCTTAAGAACCATTAATTGTTTCTCATGGCACAATCTACCTCTGTATTCTAAAAACATTACAAATAATTGTCAAATGACAACACATCCACATTATTTTCTCAATTTGCATAGCTTTTCTTACTCTCATATTCATTTTCATATTTTTCTAAAAAATTTCAAAGTCAAAAGTATACTCGATAGTAATTCTGATATCATCACATTTCTGCATACGTTTCTACGGGGTAATTGGTAATCAAAAATAGTGATGCACAAATCTACTACATATATGAATTAAATGTGTGTGCATGTGTCTATGTATGCATGCACATAAATACATTTTTAGGGTTCCATAATCGATAATATAAGATCAAATAAAAACGTTGGTAAGGATTTAATTCGCGACCAAATAATGAATCTTTTGGTCAAATAATTAAGTGAAAAAACCCTAACATTCATCAAATTCTCATGAAAACAAGATACGACTATAGTGATCAGAATCAAAACCCTAGGGAACAAAAAAAAATTTTAAATTGCTCTGAAACTCCTCCGAACAATACCACAGAAAATTTTAAAGATTGACGATTCGTTACCTTACTTAACCAAAGGCTAATGATTCACTTCAATGGCTCTGAACCTCCTCCGACAACACCACAGAAAATCCAAACGCTTCTTGAGCTACAGTCGAGGCAAAGATCCTCTCGCTCTCTCTCTCTCTCTATCTATATATGATTTTTCGATAAAACGACATCGTCTAGAAACGGGCCTGACGTCCTCTGTCCAACAACAACCCAGTGTGATGACTAATGGGATAAACACCTATTCAGCCCAAAAGTTGGGACTGGACTTGCAAAACAGTCTTGGAGGACTGGTCAACAGATTATATAGAAAAAATAATATTTATTTATAAATTTTATAATACACATCATAAAAAAATATATATTTATTAAATAGTTTTGTGTTTGTTATTGAAAAGATATGAAAAATATCTATGTATATATTCAAATTGTTGTGTAACTAATATCAAAAACACCTAATTGGTGTCTTAATAATGTTTTCTCACGGTAGCGGTAAACATTATTAAAAAAAAAAAACTCAAGTTGGCTTTTTTAAAAAAGTCATTTGTTTCTCAATCTTACACCACTCCAAAATTTTTGTAACAAATTTTACGTTTATCAAACATGTTTGCAATCACAACTAAATAATATTATTTATGTTTCAGATTAAACAAAAACATAAAACAAAAATTGTTGCCAAAATAGACCCTTAGAATTTCACTCTTTTTTAAATGATTTTAAGGGTTTGGTCATTCATCTAGGCACTTGACTTGCAACAGTAATATTAAAATCAAATGAAACTTGAATTGCAAGGGTAATAAGTTTATTGATGAGCCCATTCTACTTTATAAAATCAAATAAAACTTGTAATATCCTAATCTGTAGTGTATTTTTTCAATCCATATTTATGAGGTGTGACAAGTCGAAATGGCCAATTTTAAGAACTAAGAATATATTAAAATTTATGTAATTGAACCTTTTTCTATGCAGTAGTCGTACTTAATAATGATATCAGTATATAAAAATGATTCATTTAATAGGACTTGGATTTGGATTTGAAAAATAAAAAATAAAAAATAAGAATTTGGACCTAAATTAGTCCATTGTCAGCTAGTAGCACATTCGACTCCACCTTTGCCTTGTGATCACAACATAGCCATGAACCATCTTCATCCGCTTTTCTTTTTCTTTTTTTTTTTCTTGTTTTTTTGTATCTTGACAATTTTAATTCACATGTTTATTTTTAAAAAATAATAATAATTTGAATCTTCTATTTTTAAAAAAAAAAAATTAGGACTTAGGCGGGTTGGGCAGGCCAAGGGGTTAGCCCACGCCAAATTCAAGGCTCTAACACCTCAGCATGCGCAAAGCCAAAGTTCCAAAGAATTTTCTAGTCCTCGGGTCATCCCAAATTGTAATATCGTACAAAGAAATAAATATTAATTTTTTTTGTTTTTTGATTAGAGTATGTAACTACGTACACTTAAAATAAAATAAAAACACTAATATGATGAGACAAAATTTTATTTATTATTTGGAAACTAGTGGAACATGATAAAATTCCTTCTTATTAGAATATGGAAAGAACTCAAATCAGATAACCCTTATTATTTTGTTTTCTTAACTAAAATTCAATTACCATAATTTTTTTACTTGAAAATTTTAAAGCTAGTGTGTCTAAGTTAGGTGAATATCTATTATAAATATTAAATAATTTTATTTTACATAAGCAATGTATAACATTAAAAATATAAAAATTATATAGTTTTCTTGTATTTTGGGTTCCTTGGTTGCTTGGGTCAATAAAACATTTGTTCAAATCCCACCCAAAATAAATTCGGGTTCTAAAATTTACACCCAGTCCGGTCCCATGGTTCCAAGTACCTTGCCCATGCTCGTGAAATTTTCGGGCGAGACTCTAGTTGCTTAGGTTACGCCCACCCAAGTCCCAACCTTAGTCTTTAATTCTATTGTGGGAAGGACCGGAAGGTAATGCAAAAAGCTCTATGTACACATCTCTTAATTATTACTTCGTATAAAGTTATAAGTACCATATTATTCGAATTATTGGATTACTCTTCGTATTTGGGAGTCTGTTTGAGCTTTGTATATTTCTTCTCCTCTTTAACAACTAATCACTAATTATGCGAGTCCTTATTCCCAAATGAACATTTTTTTTTTTTTTTTCTGCACGAAGGGAATATAAAGTTACAAGTGTGATATTATTCGAATGGTTGACGGATGTGGACTGTATGTTCAACAGATTCATCCCTAGTTAAATTTTTTTTTTTTTTTCCCTTCACCTAGCAATGGTTAGCAGGGTTAGGAGTTAGTAGTTAGTGGGAGAAGAGAAGGAATTAGTAATTAGTATACCAATGGGCCTAGCGATATCAGTCTCTTACTTTTCAAAGGAAGATCAGAGGTTCAAGTTTCGAAAAAGATATGTGTATGTAAATACCAACTAAAAAAAAAATAGTAATTAGTAGTATGAATGACTCGAATATTGCACTCATACCAACTCACGAGGCTCGCCCACCACCCAGGCACATCCATCCCTTAGATAAGTCCAACTCCGTTGTCATGTTGCCATGGTTGACCTACCTGGCTAAAATTTAATTGATGTATCAACTTTACAAAAAAAAAAAAAAGAATGTATCAATAATTATTTAAAAGAAGAGTAATTGTAACAATGAAATGACCATTGTGATCACAACATGACCATGGACCATCTTCATGCAGTCACACCGGCAAATCTATGGGTATTTACGGTTGAGCCCTTCGAGTACATTGAGTCCTTTTTTTATTTTTATTTTATATATATTTTTTATCTTGACAATTACTCATATTTATTATTTACAAAAATAAAATTTAAATTTTTTACACTTTTCCATGCCTTAGTTGAACCATCATCCCTTAATTATTATAGAATTATAAGTGTTGTGATAACCCAAATGGTTGTATTGCTTCTCATATCCGGAAGTTCGTATTTGAGTCTTGCATAGTCTCTCTCATCTTTAATATTCTTGTCCTAAAAATATAAAGAGAGATAGAGAGAGTGTGTTATACCAAGACAATCATGTAATCTCCTTGTCAAATCTAACTCGTCTAAACCATGAAAATGGATGTCGACCATGTGATCAACAATATAAATCCATCCCAAGTTAAGTCCCATTCCATTGTCATGGTGACCTAATCGTAAAAAATTCAAGAGGTGTATCAAAAATTATTTAAAAGAATAATAATGATAGAAAATTCGATAATTAGACAAATTCGACTAATTATATGTGAATAGAAATTAATGTTTTTATAATGACGTCAGTCCTTATTCACATAAATCAGTATAAATTGTAGAAATTAATGTTTTTATAATAGCATAATAATGACGTCAGTCCTTATTTACACAAATCAATGTAAATTGTCCGATCTTCAAATTCAAAATCATTATCCTAACACCGACTCTAAGTAGCATCTAATGTAAGACATAAGTCTACGTGAACTCATTCAATGACTAAAATCAAATATTCGTGACTTGTCACACTACTCAAATGTAGCAAGAAAGATTGTTCCATAGTTTTTGTCTCTTTCGATATCACAATGACATGGTGAACCTGACCAGTCAAGATTAGCATTCATTTGTCAAGTTTGAAAAATTAAATTTTTATTAATATGACATAAACTATAATGTACAAAATATAAATATCCACAATGCGACAGATATAGTGGACCTAAAATGTGAGAGAGAGAAATAAATTCGCCAATAATCGACACCATGTGAGTATATCCCACTAACTTTTGAAATAAGTGACAACAGCTTATTAAAGGCAAATTGATCACATCTTATATCATGTTATTTAAACTTTTCTATCTCATGGTCACATGAAAATGACATCCACGAACCCACTCAATAAAATTTCAACGAACTTGACCCACCATTAAATTGTAGCGCCCTTTTTAGTACCTGCAAGCTTTACAGCACCTAGGGCATAATCATTGTCTATTAAGGCAACAATGTGTTAGATATCACGTTGATAGACCATTATTTTTTTTATTTTTTTTATTATTATTATTTTTATGTGAAAGTGGTGAAACCATTAATTTTAATTAAGTATGCTCACACTTAAATAAATTAATAACAAAAGTATGAGAAAAAAAGAAAAGAAAAATGATGAAAAATAAATTAATAACAAAAGTATGAGAAATAAAACAAGAAATTTATAACCCATGCAGGTCTTGAACCTATAATATTCGCGTTATTAGCATGATGCTCTAACCAGCTGACCTAATAGGCCAACTTATGATTATAATATCTCTTTATATCAATTAAAATCAATTCCGTTAGACTTTGTACTGTCTAACAAGTTAAACAATCAAGGAATTTCAAAAAGACTTGAAATCTACACCAAATGTGAAACTCTATAGCATTTCTTAAAACCAATCTCAATTAAAGTATACTCGATTTCAGTCTTGATCAACATTGGCATAACAAAATCATATCTTAAAGGTTCAAAATATTATTTGGAATCCGAATTCACTTTTTTTTTTTTCTTTCTAGTTGGTACTCACACATACTTGTTTTTTATGAAACTTGAACCCCTAACCTCTCTTTGGAAGGTAAAAGACTGATACCACTAGGCCATTACCCGTTAGTGAATTATAATTCACTTATTATACCTTTCGATTTTGAATTGACTCAACTCAGTCAATTTTTGCCAAATTGCACAAATTAGGATTTTGGGCACATAGTGATTCCGATTTTTGCTTCAATCACTATCTAATCGTCATGAAATCCTAAAACTAACACTTTCAAATTAAAATTCAAGTCATTTATCCTTAGGTTAATCATAAACACCTTTCCATCGGGTTACTTTTATCGTTTGATCTTACAGAATGACAAAAAAGCCATCTGATCGCCTCTAGAGCTTCTGGAATGCTCAACAAGCAACCCAAAACTGAGTTTTTAACTCCAAAAAGTCTAAATAAATATAAAAATGACCAATTTCAATGTAAAAAGTAGGGCTGCAAATGAGTCGAGCCGAGCTTTGGGTTGTTCGGGCTCGACTAGTCATCTTTGGAGAGGTGCTCGGGCTCGGCTCGGGCTCGGGCTCGGGCTCGGGCTCGGTTGAGTTTCATGAAGCTCGGGCTCGGCTCGGCTCGGGCTTGTTTATATACACCCTCCAAATTTGCTTCCCAACTGTGCCTTCTATGCATAAAGAAGATGTATCGATTCAACCAAAAAAACAGAGATGGTTAGAGATTCGGAGAACGTATTTCTACTAAGATCTGTAACTATAAAATTTTCCATAAAAGGCAGAAGGCAGCCAAGAACCAGAGCATCTGCAATTTTTTTTTAATTTTTTCTGCTAAAATTTCAATATACTCAAGTAAAAGAATGAATTCCAGATTCAAGAAAGTAACTAATCACTTACATGATATCACATCTAAATCTCCAAGAAAAAAAACAAAATACAAAAAAAAAAATTAAAAATTTTCCATAGAAGGCAGAAGGCAGCCAAGAACCAGAGCATCTGCAATTTTTTTTTTTTTTTTTTTCTGCTAAAATTTCAATACACTCAAGTAGAAGAATGAATTCCAGATTCAAGAAAGTAACTAATCACTTACATGAGATCATATCTAAATCTCCAAGAAAAAAACGAAATACAAAAAAAAAAAGATTAAAAAATAAATAAAGAACAATTTTTCAAAATAAAAATCAAATATTACCAGGTTTCCATACTATAGTTCCACCTTAAGATCCCTTTGAGAGATAGCTAGGTGGCTTGTGGATTGATGTTGGCAGAATTTAGGTTGGTGTTGATTAGAGAGACAGAGACAGAGAGAGAGAGCTGGCTTATGCGTTTGTGTCTTGTGGAGAGTGTAGTCGGTAGACTATGTGGTTGGAGTGTTTTTAGGGTTTAATTTAATGGTGAGATGTGGGTGAAAGGATTTAAGTTGGGGTTGATAAATGAAGAGATTTAAGTTGGGCCTGATTAATAAAAAGATGTGGGTTGGGCCTGATTAATATGCATATATATATATTTATATATAACGAGCTTGATACGAGCCTTGTTCACGAGCCTTAACGAGCCCATGTTCACGAGCCTATGCGAGCCGAGCCCAACGTTGTTCGGGCTCGGCTCGTTTACTAAACGAGCTTATAAATTGAGCTCGAGCTCGGTTCATTTGCTTAATGAACGAGCCCGAGCCCGAGCCGAGCACTTAGCGAGCCGAGCCCGAGCTGTTCATGAACAGCTCGGCTCATTTGCAGCCCTAGTAAAAAGTAAGCTATGCAAAAAAGAGTAGGAAAAATGAATTATTGCACCACAGGGTACGACACGTAAAAAATAAAAAATAAATAAAAAGAAAAGAAAGTGCCTATCTTCTATGCCGCAATTTTCAAAAGTTTTGAAATAGTTCACCATTGGTCCAAAAAGTCTATAAATACGCCCTCCACCTCCAAAATTTTGACCTACAATCCTACATATACTGACCTCCCTACTTAAATAAATTAAGTCTAAGCCTCTTTGCAGAGTTTAGACATTCCTCACTCAAGTGCAAGCGTTTAAACTAACAATCTTATCTCCAATTCTCCCTTAAAGAGTAAGGAAGAGGTCAAGACCCTGTATTGAAGAATCAACTTTCAATATACAAGAAGGATTCTTGTTGATGCAAGATTTTGCATCGATCGGGAACGATATCGTATCTACAAAGAAGGAAAAAGTAATCGAAAGGGCACTGGTGTGGTACCAGCCAAACGGTCTCCGATAATCAAGACAATACTTCGATTACTTTTTTTTTTTTTTTTATAGATACAACGTCATTCCCAGTCGTTGTAGAAATCTTGCATCAACACTTCTAACTCTAATTTCGCTTTAAAGAGGTAGGCCTTCTATACTATTTTTTTTCTCTTCACTTCCCTTCCCATTTACCTTTTTTCCCTCTTTCACATACATATCTCTCCATCTTCTATGGTTCTACCTACATTTTTTTTATTGCATCATTTTGGCCCATGTATGTATGAAAATACTTCCACTTGCTTGACCCTCCTCCATCACAGGCTTCGATAATGCTAAATCCAACTAGTGGTAACAACAATATCGTGCAGTATGTTGAGGAGGGAAAGGTAGGACGGTAGGTGTTTTCCTTTAACCTATCTAGATTGAAGAAGGCTCGAAATGTTGTCTAATCAAGGGCCGATGGAGCTTGATCTCGAACAACGATTTGAAGATCTTCACAGAAGAACAACACTTGTGTGCGCGTGCTATTTGTTGTGTCTTTAAAATTTCAATGGTTGTATGAATTAGGATTTGTTTGGATACATAGGAAAAGAAAAGAAAAAAAATGATAGTATTAGTTATGAGAGAAAAGAATAAAAAAGATAACAATAATTTATATTTATATTTGGATAGATAGAAGACAAAAAAAAATAAATGATAATATTCTTGTTTGGATTTGATAATGGGTAGAAAAGAAGAGAAATGATAACAACTAAATTATTATCGTATCCTTTTAAATAGAATGGATATCGGTGAAATAATAATTTTTTCTTTTTAATTATTGAGGACTGTTCCGGGATTATAAAAATATTACTTAGACACTATATTTTCTCTCCTTATCTTCTCATTTTTGAAGAGATAGAAAATGAAAATGAGCAGTAATTATTGAATACCCCGGGGATATGGTACCCCGGGGCATCCCAACCCTTAAATGTGGTGGGACCCACCACCACCACATCGATAATCCAATGGCTCTCACTACCCCCGAATATTCAATAATTTCTCGAATATGAGAGATAAGAAGGAATAACTTTCTCCCCTTATCATTCTTTTCTCTTATTTTAAATTATCCAAACACATTAAACCCTATTATTTCTTTTCTTTCCCAATTCCTTCAAATCATTCCGTCCAAACCCAATCTTATTTAGAGATTCCGCGAAGCTTTAGCCGCCATTTAACTTATTTGTCCATGTCTGTGCATATATCTCTGAAATTGTTATATTAATAGGTCATATAGAGTGTTACATAAGTATAACACTACTACATGAATTTTATTCTCAATGCAGTGAGTTGGGTTTTTTCATATAAATGCACAAGATCATTGAAGATCATCACTGTCACATCAAACTGAATGTATATTTTTTTTTTCGGAAATTAAACTGAATGTATATTGTGTAATAGTGAGATATAGGTGATGCTGTAACGTATAAATATATTAAAATTTGATTGAAAATAAAAACAAAACAAGAAGAAAAACTTTAAATACTCCGTAACATAATAAGTAGGGCCAAACAAACATTGGACCCACCATTGTCTTGCGGGGCTTTGTTGCTTATCCCCTCAAGTCTCTCCACCACAGTGGCAAAATGACAATTGGGCCCACCACTCGAACGGTTAAAAAAATAATAAATTTCATTAAAAACATGCCTGAAAACCACTAGGAGTAGTATTTATTCATTTCAATGTCCATATTCACCGTCCCTTCACTAGCTGTGGCAGCTGTGAGCCACTCTCAGAGAGATTTTGCTTCACAAGTCAAAACCCTTCTGTTTCTTCACGAGAACTTTCTGTTCTTTCATCAACAACACAGTTCCTTTTGCTCTACCGACACTGCCACTCAATCCTAATCTTCATACAATTTCAAACAACCCATTAATTTCCACATAATATATATATATATATATGTACATATATGTATAGAGAGAAGCAAATCCTTCACTTTCTCTCTCTAGCTTTCCCCATCTCCTTCAATTCTCCTCATCCCTTCTTTTAATTTTGCATATTGGGTTCTTCTGCAAATACCCATCTCCAAAATGCTCCACTTTCTCTCTCTAGCACTCTCTATCTTCCAGTTTTCATCTCTTTGTATGTCAAAATCCATTTTTTGAGTTCATTTTCTGAGTGTCTTTAAGTTCTCCGTCAATGGATGCTAGAATTGTTCACTTTCTCTCTCTAATTTTCTCTCTCATCCACTTTTCACACCTTCATCTCTCAATGGCTTTCACGCCACGAGACAATTTCCTCATCGACTGTGGATCAAACACAAACATAACCGTCGACAACAGAGTCTTCATCGGCGATTTGACGACACCCGGTTCGGCTTATCTCTCTACAGGTAAGTCCATCTCTGTAACAAGCACAAACCCATCTTCAAATTCAACTCGAATTTACCACACTGCTAGGGTTTTCGCGGCTGCTTCGAGCTATGGATTCAGCATAAAGAAATTTGGGACCCACTTGGTACGTCTCCATTTCTCTCCATTCACTGCTCAGAATTACAATCTCAGTAATGCTAAATTTAGCGTTTCGGCTAATGGGTTTTCGCTTTTAAACAATTTTGGTATTCAATACACTGTTGTTAAAGAGTTCATGTTGATGGTGGATGTGGTAAATTTTGAAATAATGTTTGTGCCTACAAATGATTCGGGTTTTGCATTTGTTAATGCAATTGAGGTGTTCTTAGCTCCTGATGATCTCATTGTTGATAATGGGGCTAAATTTATTTGTCCTAATGGCATTGAAGAGTTTAAGAACCTTTCATCACAAATTTTAGAAACTGTTCATAGGATCAATGTTGGAGGTCCAAAATTGACCCCTTTTAATGACACTCTTTGGAGGACTTGGGTTCCTGATGAAAATTTCTTAGTTCTGAAACCTGCTGCAAAAATTGCGAGAACCACGAATCCACCAAAGTATCTAAATGGGGGTGCGAGCAGAGAGGTTGCTCCCGATAATGTTTATATGACTGCACAGCAGTTGAATAGGGATAACTTGACATTAGATTCAATATTCAATATAACATGGAATTTTCCGGTTGATGGGGGGTTTGCTCGGCACTTTGTCCGGTTGCATTTCTGTGACTTTGTTAGTCCTTCGCTTAATCAGCTATACTTCAACGTGTATATCAACGGGCTCATGGCTTACAAAGATCTTGACCTGTCTACCCTTACAGTCCATTCGCTTGCATCTCCTTACTACATTGATTTTGTTGCGGATTCTGATCATTCAGGAGTTGTGCGGATAAGTGTTGGCCCTTCTGATTTGAGTAGTCCTTCAAAAAAGAATGCTATTTTAAATGGGGTAGAGATCATGAAGATGGTGAATTTTGTGGGTATAGGTACAGGGTCAAAGAAGATTAGTAGTTGGTTTTTGGTGGGTTTGATTCTTGGAGGCGTTGCTGCTTTGTGTTTGGCAATACTTTCAGTTTTGGTTCTACTGAGATGCAGGAGGAAGAAACCGAAACCTGCAGAAAGTATGGGTTGGACACCCTTACGTGTATATGCAGGCAGTTCACTTAGTAGACACTCTGAAGGGACTGTGATTGCATCCCCTGGCCCGAATGGGTATCTCAGCTTGAGGATCCCTTTTGCTGATGTACAAGTGGCAACAAACAATTTTGACAAGAATCTGATTATTGGTTCTGGTGGATTTGGCATGGTTTACAAAGGGGTTCTTCAGAACAACATGAAGGTTGCTGTGAAGCGAGGTGTACCAGGATCCAGGCAGGGCCTACCCGAATTCCAGACTGAAATAACAGTTCTGTCAAAAATTCGCCACCGTCACCTTGTTTCACTTGTTGGGTATTGTGAAGAACAGTCAGAAATGATACTTGTTTATGAATATATGGAGAAAGGGCCATTGAAAAGTCATCTATATGGTAAAGGATTACCTCCTTTGTCATGGAAGCAGAGGCTTGAGATATGCATTGGTGCGGCAAGAGGCCTTCACTACCTTCATACGGGTTCAGCACAAGGAATTATCCATCGTGACATTAAATCAACCAATATCTTGCTTGATGAGAATTATGTTGCTAAGGTTGCAGATTTTGGTCTCTCGAGGTCTGGTCCTTGTCTCAATGAGACCCATGTAAGCACAGGTGTAAAAGGTAGTTTTGGGTATCTCGATCCGGAGTATTTCAGGAGGCAGCAGCTTACAGATAAATCAGATGTTTATTCTTTTGGTGTTGTGCTTTTGGAAGTTCTTTGTGCTAGACCTGCTGTTGACCCCAATGTCGCGAGGGAGCAGGTGAATTTGGCTGAATGGGCAATCCAGTGGCAGAAGAAGGGGCTGCTTGAGCAGATCATTGATCCCCATCTCGTGGGTAAGATAAAACCGAGCTCTTTGAAGAAATTTGGAGAAACAGCGGAGAAATGTTTGGCTGATTATGGCGTCGATAGGCCGACTATGGGTGATGTGTTATGGAATTTGGAATATGCACTACAACTGCAGGAGACCGGAAGGCGAAGAGAACCTCATGAAAATGGTGATGTCACTGCACCAGAGCTCCCGGCTCCTAGAGTTGTTCTCAGAGATCCCTCTAGCAACAATGGGATTCAGGAAGATAATGGTGATGGGACTACTGACACAACAACAACAGACCAAGTCTTTTCCCAATTGATGACCAATGAAGGTAGATAGTTCATAGGTTTATACAGTAAAATAAGCAATTCCCACTGTATCTCAACATCAGCTCATTGCTCGAAACTTCTGCGAAACATACTGGAGGTATCAATATAGTTTAGCTTTCTGTTTTTCATTTTTATTTTATGTTTTCATTTTGTTGCTACTAATGTTTCCTTATTATTGTAGTTTTTATATAGAATATTAATGGATCTCTTAGGCTGATATTTTAGTCATTGTAATGTTTACATTACCAAACAAATATAATCATTATTTATTGGAACACCCTGTTTTGCATATATTATCACATGTGCAAATCCGAATTCAGTATCTGATTTTCCCCCTGAAAATGGCATCATTCCTTTAGATTTGATGGAAAGTCCTCATCCTTAACTTTTATCTTTCCTTATGTCGGCTGTGTATTGACTTTGTATCCGTAGGTGATAACCATTGACTTTGATCTTTGATTTTCTTGTGTGTGCGCGCGCGTGTGTAGGGAATATTCGTAATGGTCCTCAATCATTAGTACTTTTATCAACAAAATATTGCTGGCAAGATTATTACAGTTACTGTCGATTATTACTGTTACTGTTAATAATGATCCTCCTAGTTTGGAGCTACATTTGATTCTTGTTATTGTTTTGCCCAGAATGATCCTTGTTTTTGTCTACTAAGACATGATAGAGCATACGAGGCGTTTCCTTTTAAACATGAGATAACTTTCAATGATGCAAGTTTGCATATCATTAAAAAACAAAATGTTCTTTATATTGAAAGCCTTGAAGGGGTATGAAGTTGCTGTTCTATATTTAAACTAGAATAGTATTCAGCCATTAAAATCCAAAATAAAGAAGAAAAAGAGAGAAACAAAATTGTTCTTATATTATTCTAAATTATGCAAAAAATGCTCACTGATATGTAGATTCTCTTTATCGTCTATAATGATAGTCCGTGACCACTAAGATACAACTGATCCTTTTTTCTTCAATGAAAAATCTGCTGACATTTTTTTTGTCTGTGTCAGAGTTTTGTTTACAAATGTTTGAAATATTAGAAGAAAAAGGGTAACCTATGTTGACTCTTCAAAGTAGGTGAAGTATCTTGTCTCGGTCTTGGACACGGGAATGTGAAATGTGTAGGACAATTTTGGTTGGAAATAATTTAATTTTATTATATTATTCCTTCAAAATGAGTGAAATACTTAAATTAGACACGGTCACATAAAGGCATTATTTTACTCTAAAAAATTAAAATAATATGTTAAATAATATGAATATTTAGCAGTGTCAACGTATCCTATTTGAGGTTTTGACACATCCGATTCATGTGTAACATATCTTTACTTGACGCACGTATCTCGGTTGCAGGTAACATATCCATACAGGAACCTGTTATGTAAATCAAACTGCTCCATGTGTAATTTTCATAGGAGTCTTTTGTTACAATGAATGCGACTTTTTTTTTTTTTTCATTGGCAAAAACACGCTCGCACACCCGATCTTATTTTATAATTATTGAGTACCTTTTATTCATTTTAATAACCTCTTGTGGACTTGTAGGTTGAATTGCTATGGAAAACTACTGATGCCATTCATTTTTCAGGGGAATTTCCATTAGCATATGCACTGAAACTCACATTGTATTCACACACATATATGAAAAGCTTGAAGTATTAAAGCAGCAGCAGTACATTTTCCAGAACACTACTAATGTGGACAATGCTAACCCATTCATTTTGGGGGGCCCTTGTGAAGCTGGACCTTAGGGATTTGCTGCTAATAATACACAGATTACACACACTACACACACTACAGGGATTCCACTAAGGAGGAGGTGAGTGAGATGGGAAGAGATGGCCGGCCACCCACTAAAGAGTGTGGGGCCTTTATGTTGTCGACTATCTTGTTTTTTATGGCCTCTCTTTTGATTGGGTTTAATTCTACTTAAACCTCTTGTACTGTCGTTTTGTGGTGCACAATTCTTCTAAATTAGGAGGACTTATTTGTCAAAATTATAGTTCAGTGGACTTCTGCGCCACAAAACGATGCTCATGGGTTAACTGCAATTAAAGTCACAATATAACATAGGAAAAAACATAAAATTAAAAATTGACATTTTTTTTATGTTATGGGCTTAAAATATTTTCATTTTTACCTTCTTGTTTTGTTATTATTATTATTAATGTCTAAGTAAATCCAGATAATAATAAGATAATGGGAACTAATAATCTGTATGTATATTATACTATATAATAAGTAAATATATATATTTATATCATGATTCGGTTTAGTTAGGTTTTGTGGTATATTTTTTGAATCAAGACAAGACCAAATTGTGAAAATGTCGAGCCAAACCGAATGGTCCTGTTTAATGGTCAGTTTAGTCCGATTCAATCGGTTTTTTTGTACACCCTTGCATAAAAGTGAATTTTGTATTTGGTCAAATTAAAAAAAAAAAAAAAAAATTCGGGGCAACAATGGTGAATTTGCTAAACAGAGGTGGTAATTGCAAATTATTTTTAGTCTATTAACAAATTTTTAAGTGTTCATGCATGAATACCCAAAACAAATGAAAAAATATCAAGGAAGAAATTATTGGTACTATGAGTGTCAAGTCATATAATGTGATTTGAACAAACTGTGAGCGAAATATTGACAGTGAAAACCAAAGTGATTCGAATTTGTGAGCCATCTAAATGGCATTTTATGATTGCACAATATCAGGTAATCACCGTTGATCTTTAATTCTATGGATTTTGTTTGTACACTCCTTATATAAAGTAAATTGTGTTTGATCAAGATTCTGTATGTTTTGGATGTAAAATATTTTTTTTATTTTTTATTATTTGATTGTCGTAATATATTTATAAAAAAATATATTAAAATTTAATAATAATAATTTATTCATTAATTTTCAGCAAGTTATTTTACACATTTGGATATATGGAATCTATCCTAACTTTAACCTAAACCTTTACCAAATACTGAAAATATAAAAATAAAAATATTTTAACTAATAAAAAAAAAATCTTTTTCAATAAAAACATTTTATGTGGAACCCAAATTAAAAATAAAAATTAGGGACAAATACCACTACTTTAGATTTGCTAAGAGGTTGAAGATGAAGTTGGGCCAAGAAAAACATTTTATGTGGAACCCAAATTAAAAAAAAAGTTAGGGACAAATACCACTTCGTTAGATTCACTAAGAGGTTGAAGATCAAGTTGGGCCTATTAAATTTGATTTACCCAATCAGATTTTATTTTATTTTTGTCTACATGTTTATTGTTTACAATAATTATTAAGTTGTTCCTGAAACTGGTGACTCAACTTTTGTGTGTGTGTGTGCGTGTGGTGACTCAACTTTTGTGTGTGTGTGTGCGTGTGTGTGAGAGAGAGAGAGAGAATCGCGGTTCATTCTCGCAATCTTCTTCTTCTCCCAAACACCCCTTTTGACTCTTCATCTCCATCACATCTCTCTCCCCAGTAAATTTCAGACTTTCGTCAGCATTTTCATAGGTTTGACTTCTTACAAACAAAATTAACTGTTTTTCCTTGGAAATAAAATATAATTAACTAAAAATATCATCCCAATAGAACATAAAACAATCAATCATCCCATAAACACTTTTTTGCACTTTAAATTAGACAAACAATGGAGCTCGAAAGAACACTCCCATGACACGAGCTCATAAATTTATTAACAAAATTGTTTTATCTTTTACCATCTCAAAACTATTTCAATTTAGTGATTAATAAAAAAATAATTCATGCTCTTGTCATGACACGACTCTCTTTATACCATTAATACTCTTAAAAAACAGTAAGCACCAAAAGTATGTTAAATTCACAATTTAAACAGACATATCAAACCTTTAGACATTTAGAATGCATCATTTCATAAAGTTAGGCTAGTATGATTAAAACATTGAGAATTAAAACTCTCTTTAATTCACACAAAGTAAGAGCGGGAACGATTGCAAGAGTGGGAGCACGAAAACGATAAAATTTAAGCCACGCATAACGTGAGAGCGACACCCATTTGATCCGATAATTCGAATATGAATTGAACCATTCAATTCCATAATCAATGAGTAATTTGAATCCAATAATCCATTAGCTAAGCAATCTAAATATAAATTATGATTAATCCGATTTCATGTATTTTAATACATAATATGTTATAAATATAGTATCTAATTAATGCTATAATATATTATACTTACATATTATTAAAATATTTTTTTATCATGATTGTTTTTTATTTTTCTTCCCTCTCTCTATGTTTTCTCCTTTAATAAAAATTCAAATTCCTAATTTTCTACACTTTTTTTTTTGGTTTATATTTTAATATTTTTTCTCCAACCTTTTTTTTTCCCTAATCATTATGAGTTAATTTTGTTAACGTTTAAATTTTTACTAAAGTTATATCTTCTTTATAAAATTGAATATCTAACTAATAATAAATCAAATATAAATTTAATCATAAATAATTAGTTGAATTGTCCCGTCAATAACACTAAATTTCTTTTAATTTTAAATTTAAAAAAAGAAAATTATTGTATGTGTTATACCGTATAACTAGCGCATCAAAATCGTTTGTGTAATACAAGTGTCCATCTATTAGTATATCTCGTACATTCGGGTACGTGACAATTTGTAATTTTTGAACCGACGTGAATTTGATTAGTTTACCGCCTAGGGTAGATATGGAAGAGCAGTCAATGAGAAGAAGGGCAGTATCGTCATTCCACACTAAAGAAAGGTTCCCTAACTTGTCGGTATTAGCCGTTAAATGATGGCGTGCGCGTCTACGTGGGCCACCTTATCCAACTCAGACCAAATCATCACTCTAACTTGGCATTAAACACAGTTCTAAACTCCCAACTAGTACTTACATTTCCGTAATTTCACTCCAACTCTTTTGACCCTCATTCACAACGCTCCGTTATTTCGATAAGATTTGAAAAAATAGAATCACATCTCAGGTTCGTTTTGGGGCTTCAAAATTCGAAACAAAACCGTATTAGCCGCGAGAGAGAGAGAGAGAGAGAGAGAGAGAATTTAGCAAATCGAGACAACTATCAAATTAGTTTACAGTAGTTTTATACAGTGACAGCCAAAAAGAAGAAGAAAAGTAGAAACTGATGAGAGTTCTCGTTTTTGTAAATCATGATTATGTTGTTTCTTGATTCTTGATTGATTTCCAATTGAATCATTTCTTCTTTAGATATAGAATCATAGATAGATACAGAGTTATATATATATAGAGAGAGAGATAGAGAGAGAGAGAGAGAGGAGTTTAGGGTTTTCGGATCAATTTTTAGAGAGAGGAAGTTGGGGATTTGAAGATGACGGAGGTGGTCCTCCACATATACGATGTGACGAATAGTGGTTCAGATAAGACCAACAACACCATTGTTCAGATCAACAAGATCTTTAAAGACGGTATTGGTCTTGGTGGAATCTTCCACAGCGCCGTTCAGGTCTCTCTCTCTCTCCCTTTCTCTCTCTATATAGATTCTTATCTGTATATAACCATCATCATCTCTACATAGATTCTCATCTGTATTTGTATTTTTTTTTTATTCTGTTTCAATTATGGAATGTAGGAATGGACGCCAGATCTAGGGAATTTGTTCCTGTTATTTGGTGTGCTGATGTTAATATGTTGACTTTGCTCAAACGCTTGTGTAACTGTGTTCTTCTTGTTATTTTTTAGCGAGTAAGATGTGTTTTTCCATGGATGACGTGTAAGAACTTTTAATTTGTGTAATCCATAAATTTGTGTACAATTAATCATTCCATTTATTCTGTATATCATTTGTGTATATATCACACATCCAGGGTTCTATAACATGTAAGAACTCATGAGGAGGACCTATTTCTTAAGTCCATCAGGGAAGACTGGAAGTCACAATTAGTAAGAGTAGGGACCCATTCATGTACTTATAACCATACACCACAATTTTTTGCAGATCCCTTGGATTGGTAAAATATAAACTCACATAGAATTGGAAAGCCATATCATAGGTATGCAATTAAACGAATTTGAGGTGCACCAATTTCAACTGGACCGACTCTGACGATAACTACCAATAATCTATAATTTGAATTTATCACTTAATCCTGTCTACTCTCTTATCTTGTTGACTTTAATGATGGAATATTGCTATCAATTCCAATTTTTTCACAGTCATAGAATATAATGTTTATGCTTGACTACGTAAATTGGGATGCACCAGGTCATTAGTTTAAGTTTTGAAAAGCTAATTTTGTATGAAATGATTCTTTGGATTGGATGTACGATATGTGTTCTTATATAAATTATATACTAAAGAGAGTAGCACCTTAAACTTGTCATTGGTCCAATAAAAATTGTAAGCACCCAATCATGGTTATTCATTAAATTTTAAGCATTGTAGGACTTTACATGATTGAAGTACTTAATTTGGCTATATAATATAGATACTTAGTATGAAATTGCATACAAATATGGTCATTTTCTACTTGTATCTTTATCATCCTACCGTGGGACTCCATTTTGTCTTACAATGGAGTTGCCATGTTTCAATAGAATCTCTTAAATTTGGCAGAAAGTCATCTACCTATTGGTGAAAAACCTTCATGTTTGATATGCCTGAAGTTTTTTTACTGCGAATCTTCAATTGAGACATCTTGCCATAAATAAACATTTCTGAAATTTAGATGGCTTAGATATGGAGTGCTAAAGACCAATAATTAGATTAGTGAGGAGGACTAACACAGTCCATTTAAGGATATGTTATGGGAAGGAAAAATGAAGAGCAAAAGTGTTGGGGATGGTGATGAAAGACATGATTGCTCGTGGTTTAACTAAAATTATGACCCTTAGATACAACATACTGGTGGAAAGATGTAGTCTCATGAGAGACAGTTGGATAGTTTTTGTTTTCTTAATCTCACATATTCTGTATAAACGGTGGATAGAGTGAATATGATACCATTGGCCAGTAGAAATGTTTCATGGGAAACCTTGAGATGCTTAAGGCATTGAGAGTGGGCAAAGAAACAGGGAGTGCTTTGGTACTCTGTGATAGGGCTTCAGTACTTTCTGACGAATGCATAGAGCAGGAATTTGGTTACAGTGTTCGATACTTTGATTTAGGAGTTAAATGTTTTTTGTTTTGTAATCTCTGCAAAATACATAAAAGACCATCACTTCTCATCTCTGAACATTAGTGAGCTCGTCAAAAAACATGTATACTGCGTTCTTCTGTGATCTATTTCTTGTTTTTTGTTGAATCCCTGCAAAGGTAGAAAAGTAGCATGATGATTGATGAGAGAGGGGGTTAAAGTTGGCGAGAGCAAGTCAAAGAAATGCTTTCTTTATGAGTTTCATTGGTTTGGAGGGTGAATGAACACCCTTTTGACAAAAATAAAAATAAAAATAAAAATAATAAATATAAAAGTTAAAACAATTTCTCAATATGATAGCATGGATTGAAAGTCTGAAAACTGGCATGCTTTTTTTTTTTTCCTACATAAACTGGCATGCTTACTATCCAACGCTTGGTTGGCCTGTGAAATTGATTATCCTCTTTGACTGATATAACCTTCATCTTGTTTGTTAACTTTCCCAACTCAAATAAATGTTGTCTTGCCTCAACTATTTGGATTGACTAGTTGATAATTTTTATTTATATAAACTTTTCCTCTCTCATTCTTCCCAAGTATACACATTATCTTAGTTTCTCTAATTCAACTTTCTGGTTCTCCCTCTTTTTACCTTTTATTTATTTATTTTCGTTTAATTGTAGCTCTCACTAATTGTAGATTTAATAGCCACTTACCCATTATACTTGTATATCGTTTAAAACAAAAAGAAAACATGAAATTACAAGTTGTTACCTGGTAAGTATCGAGGTACAGAAAGTGTTGTTATCATCAACATATCAGGGTTTCAGGAACATAAATGTAAAATTGTAATGTTTATAATGCAGGCAGAATGGAACCCTTTAACACATCTCTTATGAACACTGTGGACAACACTTCTATTTAACATCGCAATTTCTCGTCTGAATGATACCACTGTTCGAACCTAAGATCTGTTGAATTTTTAAACATTGCTACCAACAGGCTAGGGAACCAAGTGGTTAACATCGCAATTTATTTTGTGACATGAAAAATTACTGCAAATGGCCCATGTAGTGATTGTCGTCGTCACAACTCTTGCTTCCATCACAATCGAATGGGTTGGCAACGTTAATTATTTTCTTCTATTCTTTTATACTGCAGGCCATTTACCATTATATCTAGTTTCCTAAGGTATATTCTTGTTACTTCATCTAGAGTCATTATTGATCTGTCTCTTTGTCTCTGCTTTCTATTTTAATTAATTCTCCTTTTCTTATTGATCCATTTATCGGACTCCTCTGTATATATTTGTATCATCTTAACGAAATCATTTCAGTAACATGTATACATTGTTCTCGAAATGAGAATTTTTCTGTGGATACTTAGTTATATTGGATAATAAAATTGGGGAAGGTACATTTTTTATATGTACTATAGTTTAAATGCTATATGGTTTTCTTATTTATTTTCCAATATTTTAATTAATTAATTTATTTTAGGTTATATTCTTATATAATATATTTCATCAAATTCAGGTTATATCGTTTTTTCCTATCCAAAATTGCATTCGATACATAGTATGGAGATGCAATCCATGATCATGAGTGGCCCTTTAGATTTTCACAAAACCTCAGTGAAACATGTATAATCGTTTCATTCATCCACTGTCCACAATGCTTGCATGTATGTATTTCCCCATTTCTAGATATGACCTTATGTTACTGTTGGTAATATGTGGATTTATAAATTTGTGTTGAATTGAAGTGCATCTAGAGATTTTATGCCTCCTTTTAATTAGATGATAAATGCATTCTGTGATAGGTTTATGGAGACGAAGAATGGTCATTTGGCTTCTGTGATCAAGGCACTGGAGTATTTAGTTGCCCTTCTGGAAAGAATCCAATGTATACATATCGTGAATGCATCATCCTTGGAAGAACAAACTGCTCGATATTCAAGGTCAATCAGATCCTGAGAGAACTTAGTAGAGAGTGGCCTGGTAACTCATACGACTTACTATCCAAAAACTGCAATCACTTCTGTGATGAACTCTGTGAAAGTCTTGGTGTGCCTAAACTTCCTGGTAATTTACTTTCTCCTCTCTGTCTTTCAATGTTCGTGAAACTTTCATTCAAATATTGAGTAGTGCATTCCTTGAATATTTTTTTTGTGCTTATGGGCCCATCCATAAATATGATTTACATCTACTGGTCCTTGTACGTGTGAGGAGCGGTGTTGTTTCTTGGTGCAAGCACAACTGTCCAATAGACAACTTATGGAGTTAACCTGCTTTGAGACATGCAATACAAATTTCAAATGGATGTGGGGCAGACATCCTCCTTTCTTAAGCGACCTGGAATATAATGTGCATGTTTTTATGTTTTCTTTCTTTTGTCTTCTTTTTTCATCTATGGAAGACACGCCATTCTTGAGGCCTGGAATATACCCAGTAATCCTCAGTTGCTTGACTGAATTCACTTGATACTGCCTACTCGGATTTCGATAATTTTTCTCCTAATAATAATATATCAGACCTATCTGCAAGATGAAGTAGAAATAGATATCTGGTGTTTCATCTATGACTTGTTATTTACATTTTTTATTTCTTTTTTGTAAATGTACTTGTATTTTTATGAATTTTTTTTTTTTCCTTTTTTTTTTTTTTTTCAAAAAGAAATCATAAACGAGTAAAATTGTTTACTATGTAATTATTGATCGTTTATATGTTTTCAGCATATGCAATATTGAAAACTGTTCTAATCAATATATAAGTTAGCTTATTTGTAATTATATTAGTTATCACTCTAATTAACTCGTTTATTTATAGTTAATTCATGAACTGCAGCTTTTGTCCTGTGTTCTTTTACCTCTGAGAAAAGAAATTTGGTGTAAAGAGAATATTTCTGGTGGTTGCAATTCACTATGTAGAGCATGTTCTTATAGTTACTGTAACAGGTTGGGTTAACCGCTTTGCCCATGCTGGTGATGCTGCGGTCGAGATAGCAGGAAATACAGCATACAGGGTGAGATGCTTATTCTTTTTTTTAATGTAGCTCCATCTGTGCCTACACTTGTAGTTGCCAAAAGTCAGGTAGTGTCCTGAAAACAAGATTCAATGCCTGTTCTTAGGAAATAATAAAAAGAAAAGAAAAACACGCGCGCGCGCACACACACACATTACTGCTACATGGACACAGTTTGAAATTGTCTACAAGCTGTGTAGGTTGCAGCCAAGATTTTGGTCATGCAGTACTTGACAATTTGTGGATATTTCAACAGCTGTGCATTTTATATTTTGTTGCATTTCCCAACATGCAGTTCTCTGTTCTGATTGATTTTCTGGGTTGCTGCAGCTGAGACAAGCTAAAACAGAGATTGTATCAGCCAGCAAAGTGGCATATCGGTTTCTCGCAAGTGTTACTTCCAGCTCCACTATTGCTTCCAAGTCTCCAGCCAATTCAAATAGAGGTTCCCCTAGATTCCAAGGTACTTGGTTTAAAAACCTCGTTTCTGCTGGTCCCAAACCCTCTGGTAGTTCAGAACTGGAAACCCAGGAGGATGACAAGCCTCAGCAGCAACAGCGACAAGATGCAGAAGCACCCCTGCACCAGAATATACGGCATGATACTTGAGGAAGTATTCCCCTGGCGTACGATTGCCGTGTGTACTATTTTAGAACCTTTTAAACCAATTGATTATTTGTTAATTGTGAATTAGTGTAAAATGTTTACAGACTTTGTTCAACTGTGGAATTTCTTCATTGGAAAAATTGTGCATCTTAAAAGTGTTTTTTTCTCCTCTCGTCTCAACATGACTGACATGATCAAAAGACCATCCACTTTCTGGAAGCTCTAATATGGAATTTTGGACAGGTTTAGTTTATTAAGTGAACATGTTGGTCACTGCGGCTAGAATTGGAAACTCTGCTGGTTATTGTGGTTTTTTCAAGTGTGGTCAGATTCATATCCCTAACATTGAGGATACCTTTATATACATGCACGCATATATATTGTATGTTTGAATGTTTATACCTACCATTTTAAGTCTTTAACATACACTAACCATTCATTGGTCTAGTTTCAGCCTCTAAAAAAGGAAAAAGTTACCCAAACCAGTTTTTGTGTTTATTGACAGTTTTAGATAAGCAAAACTTAAGTTGGATCATGAGGTGCTGACCTCAAAAGTTTGTGAGCGGTAGTGAAGGGTGCCAGGTCTTGAATATTTAAAAAGCGGTATAACCTCTCCTTTCTCAAACGAAAGAAAGTTCGTGTACATGCATTACTTGTCCTACGATTCATGCAGGGTGTGGCAGTGCCGTAAGCATCCTGATACCTGCTATGTCAAATTTAAGGAATTTAGATCAAGCATGAATGTTTTAACTGTGAATCCAATGTGACTACCCAATGTTAAGTATAGGGTTGGTTACTTACAATCTTATGATGATTATTCGATTAAGTAATCTAGCAAAGTAGGTTGTGAAAATTGCTTGGTCGTCGAGACTTTGACTCAACTTATTCTGTATATTTTATTCTAGAAAAGGCCTCTTCCAGTGAACCAGCCTAAAGGATTTAAACAGTTGCTAATCTATTGCTAAAAACTACTACGGGGTCTTTTGGGATCGCCCTGCCACCAACCGACTTTGTTTTCAGAACACTAGGGTTGGACTTTGTCCTCAGAAAGCTACATTGAACCACCTTTCTAATTTTCTACTAGAAAGTAGGTGTTGGGCTCTCGGGTTCAAAGAAGAATTTCAGATTGAACAATCTCAGCCTGGACACTACATTTCAAGGCAAGAATTTCAGATTGAACAATCTCAGCCTTGACACTACATTAAAGGTTTACTCACGAATCAAGTAGGTAATCTCTCACAGTTGACACTTTCATCGGTGTCTGCTCAAAAAAACCACGTAGAATGCAATATGAACATCAGTTTACCCTACATACAAGGAGTTATATATCTGAGTTACTCTTGAGACGAGCAAGGCAGGATATTACACTAATATTAAGTGAAACAATGTAAACGCTGTATGGAGAAGACAACCCCAATTACTACTTTCCCCATATGTTTCAGATTCACTCAAAGAACGAAAGAAAAACTCAGAACAACTGACAGCTAGTGCAAAGAAAATGGAGTTCAGTTGATATTCATAACATGTCCAGCTATTTTGGGGCAACAATAACTCATATCTGTTTCACAGACGTTCAGACTCCTAAGTCCTAGCTCATCATGAAAAGTACAGACTGCTTTAGATTTTGATAAATAATCATCTCAATAATTGAAATGGTGTTGGAAAAAGAATTTCGACCCATGTGAACTTGTTTAGGATGCTTTGTGAAACTAGTCCAAGGAACAAAGTAAAATAATCAAAACTGATTTCGTAAATCTTTATGCATACCAGTTATCACTTCAATAGGGGATAAAATCGACTATGAAATATACAAGAACCACAAGACTTCCAAGTTATACTGATGATGCCATGAAATGGACCTTTTGATCAGATATTCATTGAAATCACTCAGCATATAGAACAGGATATAGTCTATTGTGTCTCATTGTTGTAAGAACCATTCCACAAGAAGATATCAAGCTTTTAGAAGGTGGCCAAACAAACGAGCTTGAAAGCATCTCATCAGAACAATATTAAATTTGGTACAAGCATGATTTTCAATAGATAAGAAGGGCAAATGCAGGGAAAATATATACAGCACATTATTCAGAACCATGACCAAGGCAAAGACACCGAAGTGACCACAACATATATCAGAGTTTACCTTACCCTCTTAACATTCTGTTGAAGGTCAATGTGTCTACATGTGAATCTTCAGCGATTTGGAGTGAGGCAACAGCCTGTGCTGCAATAAGACCCACAGAGACCTCTGTAGCATCCCAACCTCCCTTATCAAAATATGAAGTGTGGAGATCACTCTCAAAAGGAATAGATGAGATTGACCAATCATTATTATCCAAATCATTCCACTTGCAACCGTATCCATGAGCATTAGAAATCCACCTAAGTCCTTCAAGTGAATGTTCTGAGAGGTCTTGATGAGGAAGGGCTAATGTAGTTTCGCCCATAAAGAGGTCAATATTACCAGCACAATCCCAAGGGTTGAACCCTTCATCCTTTTTCAGCATTATCTTACAAGAATCGTCCGAGTCTTCACCTAGTAGGACATGCAGGGCAACTGCTTCAGCAATCGCAGCGCCCTCCTCATCAAGCCTCTGCTGTTCTTCTTTCTTTTTTTGCTTCTTCTTCTCTAGCTCCGAAATGATGGCTGCCGAAGTAGCCAGGGCTTTCTCCAAGCGGCGCTTTTTCTTCTCAGCTTGCTTGATACGATCCAACTCATCCTTCACCTGCTTCTTCTTCACTTTTCTAACACCAGATGGCACTTTAGTACATTCCATGTTATCGAATAACACAAAAAACCCTTCTAAATACGCAATACTGTTTCTGAACTTTTCTTCAAGAAAATTTCTCTAAGACGTATACATTATCTCTATCACTGTTTCTTTTATTATTTGCTTCTCTTAATTTAACACTATAAGTTCTAATTAGTTCCCAACTTGGGAACTAATGTAATGTAAAAATACAAGCAGCTACTCCTACACCCACTCGGGTCTGAAGGAATACCTCATCTTACGAACAATACAATCCCAAACAGAAACAACAGGAGATAGAAGAAGAGAAAATTGATAAGCACTCACAGATAAATCCCTTGGTACCATTCTTCCTAATTTTCCACACCCCTTGCATTTACCCATCTCTAGTACACCAATGGAACAAACAAGCTATTGAAGTTGACAAACAATATTATGTTTTATCCTGGTCAGACAACTCATATGGCCTTCCCTCCTGCAGCAAAATGGGGAAAAAGTCACATCTAATCTGTGAAAAATGGCAGAAAATGAAGACTGATTACAACACACAATACTACACATGTGCAAAATAAAAATCAATATAATCACAATTAAGCTTTACTCCCTCTCACATGCACATCATAGTTCACATCCCACAAGTAAAGAATCATTGGATGAGAACTACCTGAAGCAGTAATGGGATCACTAAAATCCTATAGTCAACCTAATTACACATCAGATCATAAAGCACAAAAATCTAAAAAAAACTTTCAATAGATCTATATTTATAAAAAGTTTACAACTCCAACCAATCGTCGGCGACTCAAAAAAATTCTTGATAAAATACATATTGCATCAAAAACCCAAATGGCCATGCAATGAGCAAAATTACACCCCAATTTTGCATTTTCTCTATTTTTCATAGCTTGAGCTCCAGAATCCAACTAAATAAGGAACTCATCAGTGTCTTGTTCAATAATTAGACTAAACAGAGTATAATTTCAACAGATTTTCAGCAAACAGATAGAGGGCAATCAAAACCCTAAATTGCCATTGAAACTCGGTCAATCCAAATCCCTAAATCATCTAAATTACAAAAAATTCACCCATTAGATCTTTTTATCTTTATTTTTTTTTATTTTATCAAATTGTGTCACAAACCCCAATTCAAATCGTATTCCTATAATTCTTATCAAATGATCCACATAACCCAGATACAGAAACATCATATTATGATACAATTAATCACTCCTAATAGCAAACATCACCAGATCGAAACACACATTCAGATAAACTGCACGAAATCCAACAACAAAACAAAATTTACTAAATTAAGAACAGAGAATGTAAATGATCTGAACCTGATAAAAATGAAGGAAGGAAAGGAAGAAGTCCCCAAGCTTTCACTGTTGTGACGTAACGTAGAGAGAGAGAGAGAGAGAGAGAGAGAGAGAGAGAGAATTAGGGCTTTGTGTTATGGATTGTTGGTGTTTGGATCTGAAAGAAGACTCGGATTTTTAACTGATCACATGAGATTGACGGTGAGAAGTAATGGGATGGGGATGAGTAGGGGATAGTGACACGTGGCAGTTGATCGTTTTGTGGATCGGAAATTAATCTAGAATCTCTGACTTTTTTTATTGCCACATAGACTACGATCTTCACTTGTTGTGTGAAGACACTTGGCGGTTGACAAGGATAGGCTATACAAACTAGGTCCCAAATGGTAGGAGATAGTTGGATTAATCACTCCGGAAAAAGAATGATTTTTTAATGGGTAATTCCTACCTCTCAAATGGAGATTAGAGGTTTAAGTCTTACAAGAAATATGTGTGTGTGAGTATCAATTAGGAAAAAAAAAAAAATCTTTACCACACGCATGGTTAAACATATAGGAGTAAAAGAATATCTCCACACAATCAAAACATCTCATCTTTTCAACGGATCAAAATATTTGGTGGGAGAATTCAATAAGCGTTATTTCCGTAGCCTAATGAGTTGCTTCTCATTGTTTACATTTCTAAACTATCCTCATTATAGGAACTCTACCCTTTAAAAAACTTAAGATGATCGATTGCAAGGTTCTTGTGAAGAAAATTACCCGTAGAATCAATCATTGAAAAAGTTGAGCTCTTTCTTAGGGTGCAATTGATACAATATGCTTCATCACCTATTGGTTTAGTGCAACAGGTAGGGCACTTGCTCTCAACTCAAAAGTTTAAGTCATTGGATTAATGCTGCATACCCACTCATGCCCTTGTTGAGATTTTATCCCTTATAGTACAGTTGTAGGATTCACGTATTTACTCCTTGATTTAGGGCTAATTGGTAGGTAATTAGTTACCTATTTTAGCTAATCCTATTCTATAAATTGGATGTAATACTCATTAATGAATGATAATATAGAGTTTTTAATACTCTGAATCTGAAGATGGAGCCATCCTTGAACCTTTGAATCTTTTTGAATTTATTTTTATTTTATTCATTGACCCATACACATACAACAGACCCATACATATACCCATCGCAAGCCGTAGCCGAACAAGCTGCAGTGGCATCACAAGCTGTAGCCATCACAAGCCGCTGCCAGCGATCTGCCATCGCCGGATTTGAATCTGCCGTGAACCGCTGCACCGCTGCTTGTCGGTGACTCTTCAAACGGCAACAAACCGCTGCACCTCGACTGCCAAATCGCCGGATCTTCTCCATCATCGCCGTCGTGTCGCCAGATTAAGCCACTCTTTGCCACTGCCTCTCCGGATCGTGTCGTGGTTCTCTACCGCTGCCTCACATCCAATTTTGTTTTTATTTTATCTTTGTCTCTGTTGCTTAACAGAGACTAGGTTGAATATTGTTTGTTTTATCTATATATATATATATATATATATATATATATATTATTCAAAAAAAATAAAATAAATAAAACCCTCTGTTTGGCCACAAGTGTAATACCATTCCAGTTCTGGATTAGTTCAAAACTAAACCAGTTTTGTAACCTCATTTGAAAACTGGTTCTGTGATAAACCAGTTCCACAAAAAAAAAAAAAAAATAAATAAAAAAAAAAAATAAAAAAAAAAATGAGTGAAAAAAATATTGAATCATCTGGAGCAGACAAGTCTACCTACAAATACACTCATTGCAACCAAACTGGTCATACCAAAAGTCGCTGTTTCAAACTTGTGGGATATCTGGAATGGTGGGATCATCACCGTTGGAAGAAGAATTTAACAAAAACCTTCACTGCAGCAGTTGTTAAGACAACAAATATTGGTGGTAAGAATTTCAATATTTTTACACATGTTGCTAATAGTACATGGATAATTGATTCTAGTGCCACAGATTATATGACATTTGATTCTAGACAGGTATCACCTCTTACACACAAATTTGTTTCTACTGCTAATGGGACTTCGACCCCAGTTATTAGGGAAGGATCTTTGACACTCACTGATAATCTGCATTTAGATTCTGTTTTAGTTGTTCTATCTTTAGATTCTAATCTTTTGTCAGTTTCCCAAATAACTACAGTTTTATCTTGTGTTGCCTGATTTTTGTGTATTTAAGGACATCCAAACAAAGCAGACGATTGGTTATGGTATTAGGAGAGGGAAACTGTATTACTTGGATTTGATGTCCAAAAGTTCAGACAAGCTGCGACAAGCATTGACAGTGGATAGTTATGAGGGGGACAGAAAAAAATCTGAAATCTGGCTATGTCATCGACGTCTGGGACATGCTTCCTTTGGTTATCTGAAAAAATTATTTCCGAATTTGTTTGCAAAATGTGATGTTTCTAGTTTCCGCTGTGATGGTTGTGAACTAGCAAAAAGCCACCGCGTTTCATATCCATTATGTTTGCATAAAAGTCTACTTCCTTTTATGCTTATACATTCTGATGTTTGGGGTCCGTCCAAAGTCACTACTTTAGGTGGATCTCGTTGGTTTGTTACTTTTATTGATGACTGTACCAAGATGACCTGGTTGTGCTTGATGAAGTCCAAAGGTGAAGTAAACTTATTATTTCAGAAGTTTCATAAAATGGTTGAAACTTAATACAATGCACATGTTCAGGTTCTCCGTAGTGACAATGGTGGATAATATCAGAGTTTTTCCCTTCAGCAGTATTTGGAAGCACGTGGAACTATTCATCAAACCACTTGTTCCAATACACCCGAGGAGAATGGGGTTGCAGAGCAAAAAAACCAACACTTGTTGGAGGTTGTTCGTGTTTCATTGATAGAAGCACATATGCCATTATCGTATTGGGGAGAATCACTTACCTCTGCAGCATATCTCATTAATCGAGTACCTTCTAACTCTATTGCCTTCCGAACACCATTGCAGGCTCTCACTGACGCAGTTGTTGCCCCAACCGTCCCAAATCTACCTCCTCATGTCTTTGGTTGTGTAGCATTTGTACACCTTCATAAGCATCAACACAACAAGCTAACTCCTCGAGCATTGCGATGCGTTTTTGTAGGATATGCTATTCATCAAAAGGGGTATCGCTGTTATTACCCTCCTATTTAACGAATGTTTATCACAATGGATGTTGTCTTCCATGAAGACTCGATGTATTTTTCCTCTGTGTTTGAACTTCAGGGGGGAGTACCAGAACGAAATTCAGATTCTAGATTATGATTATCACATTTTTGAGGACGACGATTCTAATGTTAATGACTCACAAGTTGGACTAAACAATCGGGAATTAGGCGAATTGGATTCGAGTGGTATAAGTTTGGATCAAAGTGGTGATGAACGCCCAAAAATGGATAGTATGGCGCCAACCCCATCGTCGTCCCAGTTCGAGTCATTTGCAACTGATATATCAAACCAATCGCCTGTTGAGGATGTTCCTGATTTAGTGTTTGAGCCACTCAGAAAACAATTACCACCGCGTTACACTAGAGGTATTCCTAAACCCACATATGAACTCGAACTTTCTAGTAAAGTTAAGTATTCCATGAGCAATTATGTGTCGAACCATCATTTGTCAGAATCAAATTTGTCATTTGTAAATCAATTATCTACTATATCTATTCCTAACAGTGTGCAGGAAGCCTTAGTTGACTCTAGGTGGAAAGCAGCTATGAACGAGGAGATGAAATCCTTGCAGAAAAATGAAACTTGGGAACTTATTGATCCTCCACCAGGAAAGAAACCAGTTGGATGTCGATGGATTTACACTGTGAAGTATAAAGCAGATGGCACAGTTGAACGCTTTAAAGCAAGATTGGTGGCAAAAGGTTACACCCAAACCTATGAAATCAATTACACAGAGATGTTCGCACCTGTAGCAAAAATAAACACAGTTCGTGTCTTGTTGTCTTTAGTTGCGAGCTTGGATTGGCCATTACAACAATTCAATGTGAAGAATGCCTTTCTACATGGTGAATTATCTGAGGAAGTCTACATGGATCTCCCACCAGGATGCATGATACTCGAAAAGTATAGTCGGAAGGTCTGCAGGTTCAAGAAAACATTATATGGGTTGAAACAATCTCCAAGAGCATGGTTTGAAAGATTCACAAAGTCTATGATAGCCTTTGGCTACCGTTAGAGCAATTCAGACCACACGTTATTTCTGAAGAAATAACAGGGTAAGATCACTGTACTCATTGTATATGTAGATGCCGTGGTGGTTACAAGGATTGATCCTGAAGAAATGAAAGCTCTCAAGAAGTACTTGTCCAGAGAATTCGAAATGAAAGATCTAGGTCTTTTGAGATATTTTCTTGGGATTGAAGTATCTCGATCTAATAAAGGAATCTTTCTATCTCAAAGAAAATATGCCTTAGATCTATTAAAAGAGACTGGCATGACAGCATGTCAACCAGTTGAGACACCAGTGGAAGAAGGACTGAAGTTATGTGTTGAGTCCAACCAAGTACTTGCTAATAAAGGAAGATACCAAAAACTTGTAGGGAGATTGATGTACTTAGCACACACGAGACTAGATCTGGCTTATGCATTGAGCATTGTTAGCCAGTTTATACATGATCTTGGAGAACAACATATGAATGTAGTTATGCGCATTTTGAGGTATTTGAAATCTGCTCCTGGAAAAGGAATTTTGTTCACTAAAAATGCTGGTTATTAAAACATAGCTGCATATACTGATGCTGACTGGGATGAAGCTATAGATGATAGGCGATCTACTTCTGGTTACTTTACTTTTGTAGGAGGTAATCTTGTTACATGGAGAAGCAAGAAACAAAATGTTGTTGCTCGTTCGAGTGCAGAAGCTAAATTCAGAGGTATGGCGCTTGCACTTTGTGAAACATTGTGGTTAAGATTTCTATTGCGGGATTTGGATTATCTACCTGGGCAACCTATTCGACTATATTGTGATAATGAAGCAGCATGTGATATTGCCCATAATTCAGTTCAACATGATCGTACGAAATATGTTGAAATAGACATATTTTTCATTAAGCAGAAGTTGGATGGGAAAATTGTGGAGTTGCCTAAGATTCGATCCGAGGATCAACTAGCCGACATTCTCACCAAAGCAGTCTCAAATCAAGTGTTTTCAAAAATTTTAGACAAGTTGGGCATGTGTGACATCTATGCACCAACTTGAGTGGGAGTGTTGAGATCTTATCTCTTATAATACAGCTGTAGGATTGAATTATTTATTTCTTGATTTAGGGCTAATTGGTAGGTAATTAGTTACCTATTTTAGCTAATCCTATTCTATAAATTGGATGTAATACTCATCAATGAATGATAATATAGAGTTTTTAATTATTTGAATCTGAAGAACCCTTTTCACTTCCCATTTGGATCAGATGTGGAACACCAAAAAGCTTAAGCTAATGGTTTATAAGGTTTTTGGACATTTTGGACACAATAGCGATGCCCATTTATCCATTTGTCAAGTCACTTTGAAAAGTCAAACTTTGGAATTGACCGTTTAATCCTACCTAAGAGTGTTAGTCAAAGGCGGACCGGGAAGGGAAGACAAACAATATTATTGTACTTTTTAAGATTTTTGAACCTTTTAAGCACAATGGTGAGGTGTGTGGGTGTGTTTAACCATCGATGAGAAAAGTTAAATTTTGAATTGATCGTTCTGCCCCTATGAAGGGTTTGGTCAAACCGAGTGCTGGAGACCTCGAAGAAGGATGTACCCTAGGGTTTTTGTGTATATGGGACGTTATGGTGAAATACCTTCGTCATTATGATAATTGGATGGAGGGGCTATACTGTAAAATTCTAATTTTGCCCTATTTCGAAAAATTGGTGATTGGTTGTCAAGAAGTATAAGGGTAGGAGATGCTCTGTGTGTGATGGCGAAATTTGATATCCGATCCGACGGTAAGATTCTCAATTTTTTCCTATCCGTTTCTTACCCCTAGCTATCTGACTTATGTCGTTAGTAAAGGCCAAAGGGAGGTAAAAATGGAATGTCTACGCCATTTATTCCGAGAGAAGCAGCATTATTAATAAAGAGCGTGCAACTCCGTTAGACCCTAAGACAAGTGGGGTCTAGTTGGGTCCACTGAGTTACCGGTCTATAAATACCTAGGTAGAGAGCTTCTTGATTTCACAAAACGAAAATGGCTTGCAATCTCTGCGGGCACACGTACGGAAACTGGAAAGCCCTGCTCAACCACCAACGTGCGATCCACCGGAACTCCAAACACAAATGCCCAACTTGCAAACGCCGGTTTAATGACAAATCCTCAATGACGATTCATTGCAGTTTGGTTCATCGTAAAAAAATTCGTTAATTCCTTATTCATTTCTTTGTTCTTTCGTTTTTTTTTTTTTTTAGTTCTGTTTCTTGATCGAAGTTTTTCTTTTTCTTTTTCTTTTTCTTGGACAATCTCCTATTTCTCTTAGTTGTTGTAGTTTGTGTTTTGAAACCGTAGAATTGTGATTGGTCGAGTTTGTAGCGTAGTGAACTTTACTGCGGTAAGTGGCAGGAAAGTTGCTACATTGTGTCTCTGAGATGCTTCGTTCTCCGATCAGTGGCCCGAAAGTTACAAGATTGATATTTCTACGTCAATGGTTTCTGGGTTTCTGGGTTCTCCGATCAAATTCGAAGTGGTCGGAAAGTTGCAACAGTGGTGTTTCTTCGACCATTATTTGTGGGTTTCTTGTTTTTCCGATCAATTCGAAGTGGTCGGAAAGTTGCAAAAGTGATTTTTTTGACACAATGGTTTCTGGGTTTCTTTTTTCTCCGATTAATTCTAATTGTCCAGAAATTTACAAGATTGGTGTTTCTGCGGCAACGGTTTTTGGGTTGCTTCCTTCTCCGATCAATCTGAATTGGACGGGAAGTTACAAGATTGGTATTTCTACGACGTTTCTTCGTTCTCTGATCCATTCGAAGTCCCCGGAAAGTTGCAACATTGATGTTTCTGCGACCATTTTTTCTGGGTTTCTTCGTTTCTGGGTTTCTTCGTTCAAGATTGGAGTTTCTCGAACAATGGTTTATGGGTTTCTTCCTTCTCCGGTCAATTCGAATTCGCGGGAAAGTTACAAGATTGGTGTTTCTCACACATTGGTTTATGGGTTTCTTCCTTCTCCGGTCAATTCGAATTCGCGGGAAAGTTACAAGATTGGTGTTTCTCAAACAATGGTTTATGGGTTTCTTCCTTCTCCGGTCAATTCGAATTCGCCGGAAAGTTGCAAGATTGGTGTTTCTGCCACAATGACGGAGCCATCCTCTGCGGGGAGAACGTTTTTACAAACATGGAGTTCCAGTGAGCTGGGTTTGGGTTCTCTCAAAGGAGAGAGTTCTGATTACATGGTTAGTGCATCTCTGTTTTTCTATTGATTTTGTAATCTATAGAACTATGTCTTCATTGGGTTTAATTGCAGATGTTGAAGATGATGCAGGCGTTTATAAGAGGTATGAGGCCATGGTGCTTGAAGATGGAAGAAGCTGATAGTCCTCCTTCAAATGTGAAATCACCAGTAATAACTTTTACCATTTAGTTTAAATTCACAATCCGTATGTGTGTTTTTGTGTGTGTACTATATATCTAACCAGATCATAATTTTCTCTGTAATAGTTTTCAGATGAAAGCCTCTTCAAACAATGCATTATTCCTCATTCCCTGAAGCTACCATCATTTCAAATGTAATATACTTTACCATTATTGTTCAAGAAGTGGGTTGATTTTCCTATTTGGAATTAATTTAATTGGGTTTTTTTTTTTTTTGGTTGAAATTTTTATATAATTCTTTGTTATTTGCAGGGTTGATCCACTGTCACTAGCAAATACATAAGGAGACCCTTGCTCCATTTGTTTGTCTTCCTTGTTTTTTGTTTTCTTTCACTTTGTTTGGTTGGACTTGTAAAGAGTTAATGAAATAGCAATATAGTTTACTTGTTACTCTACTAGAGTCTATATCTGCCCTCTTTCTTATTGGATCTGTTCAATGGCTATGAATGCTGCATGATCAAACAAGGCAAAACTCAATTTTGGAGCATTGTTACATTAATTTTAGTGTAAATCTGTTTTAGATATTAAATAATAATGCACAACTAAACACATTATATTCAAATTAATATCCATAACGATTTTGCCATTCCAAATGAGTAATGCTACTCAAATCATTAACTAAGCTCGGTCATGTCACAAGGAATAAGAACCGACTTGTTCCTATTAAGTGTCCACTTTAACTTTTCATTGAATTTGGGAACCTAGGCTGAGCCCAAGTCCAATTTTTTTTTAGTCCCAAAGTGTTGAGCCTGAATCATCATGCAAAATACCATTACTTCACATAGATTCTAACTTTCGCCAACCCCATACCCCATGGTATTAACTTGATCTTTAATGGGATATAGTTCATTGAATGGTGGGACAACTTGTCCATTCATTAACTGGTCCATATACTTGAGTTTAAATAATTTTTTTGAAATTTGACACACTCAACTGGACTGCTTCCCTTACTCACATCACAAGTCGGGACACTTCCATCTCCCAAGCCCAATTATCAGTAAGGCCCACGTGCGGCCTAAAACTAAAAGTCACATTTTGATCAGATATCCGACTTCACCATTGCACACTGAGCACTCCCAAATCTTAGGAAACACCTAGTATCAAACACATCACACAATTTCCAGATCCCAATCTCCAATTCCCCGAGTATGACAAAATTTGAATATTACATTGCAACCCCTCAATTTGATAAAATTTGAATATTACATTGCAACCCCTCAATTTGATAAATTTTGAATATTACATTGCAACCCCTCAATTTGATTGTTAGAATGATAAATGGATTTCACCATTGTGTTTGGAATATCCAAAAACCCTAGGCTACACCTCTCCTCAGGGTCTCCACCTTTTTCCAGCACTCTATTTGACCTAACCCTAAGACAGGAGCAAAACGATCAGTTCCAAGTTTGACTTTTCAAACCAATGGTCAAACTCACTCATGAACATCACCATTATGCTTAGAATGTTCAAAAACCTTAAAAAGTACTGTAATATTGCCTATCTTCTATTCTGGGCTCACTTTTGACCAGAACCCTTCAGTAGGGTTAAACGGTCAACTTAAACTTTGATTTTTTGAACCAACGACAAAACGACATCGTCATTGCCCTCCCGAGATTCGAAAACCTTAAAAATCATTATAATATCGGTCCAGTTTAAGTTCGGACACTTATTTGATTAAAATTTCAGTCCAAAGGAATTTTGTATGTAAGGCCAAAATTTAAGATTCGTCTTCCAATTATGTGGCATTGTATTCATAGATAGAAACTTTCTAAGCAGAGGTCATCGTGGGCTCCCACTTCAGCTTCACTAACAAGAACAATGTCATTATCTAAAAGTAGGTACACATTGTATTCACACGAGTCTGCTAAATCTTTACATGTACAATGCCTATTCAACAAGTACATATGGCTCTTTTCACTTCATATACTTTTTTTTTTTTAACTCGGCGAACAAGAAGGAGCCCAACGACACTTACAACAACCATGTAACGGCCCAAGTTTTGCAACCCGGTGCGTCAGTGATGAACCAAAAGTTGACTCGATAACGGATCCGAAATGCAGAAGCGAAAGATGAAAAGTGACCTCTAGAGATGTACCTCATCCCTAAGGCACCAAAATGACTCCCCATGAAGCCATGGAACTCCAATGAGTTAAAGACTGAAGCAAGGATTTTAAACCCGAACAGAAATGGACCAAGGGTAAAATGGTCATTTCTAATTAAAATGAGTGCCACCTTGCACACCATTGGAAAGACAACAAAAAAGGAACGAAGTTAGACTTAAGAATCACCTAATTTAAAGTCGGGACGGAAAAGATATGAAAATAGAACAAAGTGGCCTTCTCTGTTTAAGAGATACTACGACCTTATCTCACCAGAACTGTAATAACTCTTATTACAGTTGGAGTTTTGGAGTGTGGTTGGTACCATTGGAAAGCTAACTTCAAGCCCTTGAAGTTTGGCTTAAGAATGATCTGATTTGGCGGCAACCGGGAATGAAACTATGTGTATATATATCAAATTACTTTCCCTTATATATATATACCATAAAAGTAATTACTAAATTACTTTCCTTTTATATATGTATATACATATATATGTATATACATATACAACTATCCATGGGTAATTATCCATACCCATCTAACCTCCTATTTAAGTAGTCTATGGGACATAATTGGTTGGCCCATTATTACTAAACATAACCATAAAATAAAATACAATAAAATAAAATAAAACATGTAATCAAACACATCATTTAAACACATAATCAAATTAAACAAATAATACAAATAACACATAAACGAAATACAAATAACACATAGACAAAAAACTAATTAATCAAGTAACACTTAATTCAATTAAACACATAAGCAAGTAGTCAAATAATCAATTAAACAATTAAAAATGCAATAAAAAGAAATTAAAAAATACCGAGACTATTGATGAGCGCTGAAAAGTGCATTTAAACCCCTTAAGCTTAGGTATTCTAGGACCTTTATCTATCTTATTTTCTTCCAATCGATCGAAAAGATTCCATCTTATCCACTTGTACCACCATACCTACCACACTTGTCTCTTTCCCAAAAATATTTTCTAAATATCTCAGTTTTGTTTTTATCCAAAAAGGCGCCGCCATAATGGATCGATCCAGCCCTAGTTGGATAGATCTCAGCCATGTTCGATCGATTTCATCCAAGGTTCGATCGATCGAACTACCCCAAGTGCGCAAAAAGACAAAAATCCAGCTCATTAAAAGTTGTCTCATAGCCAATCATTGGAGGAATGTTGGAGTGCGAGCCCAGACCATTAGGGTGACATTTTAAGCTACCTATATAAGGAATATGAGTAACCAACCTATATAAGGAATATGAGCCACTTTTTGAGAAGAGATACCAAAGACTCGACACAATTTCCATATTCTTAGTGAAGAAAAAAAGAAAGGAGGAGGCTAGAGACACAAGTTTGGAGTTCTTCCATCCACCAAGAAGAAGAGCAATTTCATCCTTGGAGTTAGCCCTTGAGGGTTGGAGGAGCACATCTATGAGTGGTTAGACATCCTTTTAGGGCTAGAGTTAGCCCTAAACATGCTTTCTACATCTTGATTTATGTATTTTTGAGGGGATTTGTATTGTAATACATGTTTTGACATATTTATATACAGAGATCTTGTTTATTCAATGATTTGTGTGATTTAATGCTTTCAATTGATCATTTCATTCTATCCATAAGTCTATGTATGCTAGAATAGATGTTCATGTGTTTGTCTCTATTTCTTGTGTTATTGATGCATGTCTATGTGTATTGATGCTATAGATCTAAAGATTGTCAAGACATAGTGCTTAATGGAATGCTCTTGTGGTTTATTTGATGGTTCATACTCATTTCTTGATGGATTGTGCCTCTCTCTTAGTTTAATTAGTTTAATTTCATGTTACTAGCTTAATTGTAGTGTAATTGTAGTTTAGATGTTAAATGGGAGGACAATTTATGCTTGTCGTTTGATGTTCCATACTTATGAAAGCAAGTAGCACATATCTCTAACCTTGTGATGTGTTTGGATTGTGAGCTTAAAGAAATGATTAATGGCTTAATTTGATATATTGTGCTATCCACCATGTTGCTTAGACAATATATGCTTAATTTGTCATCCATGCTTGTTGAAACAACTACACACACACACTAATATTGCAATACATGTTTTCCCCCTCATTAATCATTCATTAAGGGTGTAGAAAAGCTATACTTAGTGGTGATCTCTAAATCCCAAGATCTCTCTCTCTTATTTTCTCTCCATTATATTTAATTGCCTACTTTAGTTTAAATTGCATCTTAGTGTAATTCAACCACCAACCAATCTTTTGATCACTCGACCTACTAACCTTAATCTCGATTCCACAACATTGTACGATCCACCAATCCCTTGGGACGATCCCTACTTGCCCTAACTATATTTTTAGTGAAAGGTAGTAGTGGCAATTTCTAAATGTAAAACTTGGTCATATTCATCACAGCCCTACACCACTATCTTTTGGTTTGCAAACTTTGGTGCATAGGTACGGTACACACCAACTATCCTTTTAAAATTAAGGGTATTACTGGTCTTAGGTGTGTTTTAATGCAAGAGGAATGACCAATTTCATATGGATCCCGTAAGCTTAAACCCAATGAGCTTAATTATCCAACACATGATTTGGAGTTGGTAGCTGTGGTCTTTACCTTACGCATTTGGAGGCATTATCTGTTGGGAGAGTCCTTCAGATTATTTAGTAATCACAAGAGTCTGCAGTATTTATTCACTCAGTGGGAGCTGAATATGAGACAGCGTCGATAGTTGGACTTTGTGAAGGACTATCATTTCTCTATACAGTACCATCCAGGGAAAGCGAATGTGGTGGCAGATGCACTCAGTCGCCAACCCTATGCGAGTCTTTTTGCTTTATTCACCACTGAGTGAAATGCTTTGAAAACAGTTGATGAGTTGTCTAATGCTTTTATGACTTGCATGGTAGTTACATATTCAATTATTCATAAGGTTTTGACTGCCCAACTCACGGATCAACAGTGTATTGATAAAGTTATAGAGATAGCTTCTAGAGAGGTTCCATTTTACTATGTTAGGACTAACGGAGGTTTGAGGTACAAGGGACACTTAGTGGTACCTTCTGCTGATGATTTGAGGAATGACTGAGACTTATCATTTTGAGTTTTCTGTTCATCCAGGAGGAGACAAGATGTATCAGGATATGAAGGGGCAGTTTTGGTGGGCAGGTATGAAAAAGGACATTGCTATTTTTATCTCTTAGTGTAGTACTTGTCAGATGGTCAAGATTGATCATTAGAGGCCGCCAGGAGCTCTACAGCCACTACCTATACTGGAGTGGAAATAGGAGAGCATTTCTATGGATTTTGTGGAGGGATTGCCTAATTCATTTAAGGATCACAATTCCATTTGGGTCATCGTTGATAGGGTAACTAAATTAGGTCATTTCTTGCCTATTCGCATTAACTTTACTTCGGAGCAGTTGGCGAAACTTTACATTACAGAGATTGTGAAGTTATATGGCATTCCGTTTTCTATTATATCGGACATGGATTCGAGCTTTGTGTCAGGATTTTGGAAGAGTTTTCAGCAGGCTTTGGGTACAGAGTTGCATCTTAGTACTGCTTATCATCCTCAGACAGATAGTCAGACCGAGAAGGTTAATCAGATCATGGAGGATATGCTTCGTTCGTGCGTTCTTGATTTCAAGGGCCATTGGGAGGATTATTTGCCATTTGTAGAGTTTGCATATAATAATAGTTTCCAGAAGACTATTGGTATCGCACCGTTTGAGGCATTGTACCGTCGACCATGTCGATCTCTTGTTTGTTGGATGGAGGTTGGAGAGAGCAGGTTTTTGGGTCCTGAGTTCATTAAGGATACTTCTGAGAAGATTGTTCTTATTAGGGATCGCATGCGTACGGCCCAGAGTAGGCATAAGAGTTATGCTGATCATCGTACTCGTGCCTTGGAGTTTCGGGTTAAAGATCAGGTTCTACTCAAAGTGTCTCATATGAAAGGAGTAATGCGCTTTGGGAAGAAAAGGAAGTTGACACCACGGTTTGTCGGTGCATTCATGATTACGGATCGAGTTAGAGCTGTGGTGTTGGCACTTCCGGATCATTTGGATCGTGTGCATAATTTGTTTCATGTTTCCATGTTGCGGAAATTTCTGCGAGACAAGGATTGCTACCAGCATATCAATGTTGGGGAGATTGAGTTACAATCGGATGTAACATATTTGGAACCACCATGTCGTATTATCGACCATCGGGATCAGATTCTTCATAATAAGGTTATCCTTTTAGTGCGTGTTCAGTGGAGTCACCACAATAAGGCTGAGTCTACTTGGGAACGGGTAGATGTCATTCACTTGCAGTTTCCTACAATAGTGGAAGAAGGTAAGAGCGAATTTCGAAGACGGAATTCCTTTTGCTAGGGGGGAAGACTGTAATACCCCTAATTTTAAAAGGATAGTCTCGATATTTTAATTAATTATTTTATTGCATTTTTTATTTGATTAATTGATTTTATTGCATTTTTATTTGATTAATTAATTATTTGCGTATTTGTTTAATTGTTTAATTAGTTAATTGAATTATGCTTATGTGGCAATTTAATTATAATTGTTTGTTTTGGGTAAATGCATAAATTTGTTTATTTAATTATGTGATTAAATGTTATAAATTAGTATCATTAGTTATAATAGTGTAATTATAGGTTTAGTGTTTTATATTTATTTATGGAATCACGTGGGTTAAGTTAGTCGACTTATAATTGGTTTGGAATTAGAATTAGATTTTCATAGAAGCCTATATATATATGAGTTATGTGTTTGCAAAGGGTTTTAGAACCCTATTCACGAACAGTGGTGGCCGAGAGAAAGAACAGAAAGGTTTGAGAGAGAACTGAGAGGGGGAATTAGGGTTTGACAAGGAACAAGGATTTCACTAAGGAGGGGGTGGTAGAAGCTTGCTTGTGGGTTGAACCAGGAGCAATGGAAGATCTGTGAAAGCAACCAAGGTCGTCAGATTTATTATTAGTGATGAAGGTTTAAGGTTTCAAAACTGAAATCAAAGGCAAGTTCATATTCTAACTCCTTCCCTTAGACCTGTGTTCTGTGCATGTCTAGATAGTCTCCAGGATTTAATCAGACTTTAAAACGGTTATTGTATGCATGTTAATTTAGACTTTAATCTATGTTATATATTGATAAATTGAAATTGATTTATTAAATAGATTGTTTCTGATTATGTTTTATTTCTTGTTAACGATGCATACTGGATTTTTATGAGTTTCTGGGATCTTTAGGACATAGATTAAACTTCTAGAAACTGTAATAAGGTATTACAGAAGGTTTAAACACCACCAGAGGCGAGGAAGATGATCAAAAATTAGGATACGGTTCTCAGGGAGAGAGAGTCGGCTCTCCAAAGGATGGAGCCGACTCTCCAAAGGAAGGAGCCGGCTCTCCATGAGGGAGAGAGGACTCCACAAAGGGTAGAGCCGGCTCCCCATCAGGGAGAGCTGGCTCCACCAAGGACGGCTCTTTTGTGGGAAGGCGGCTCCTAAGCTGTAATACACCAACATGTGTATTTTTGACCCGTTTTTGGATGTGCAGGGGCTGTAATGTGGTTCTGAAATTTAGTGGGGGGGTTTTAAATGATTTAAATAATTATGTTAAAGTCTCAGAATGGTTAATTTATGCTCTGACATCATGAAATTTAAATACTAATTTGCATGCTGTCAAGGATTATGGAAGTTTTAATTGTTAGTTATTGTTTTAGTAAATTGAATGGATTAGTATGAAATTACTTTTGGGATTTCAGTATAATGTGCTCAGTTTATCTTTCTGATTATCATTATATTATGCTTTAGACTTTTTTAGTTGATGATTAAATTTATCATTTATTGCATCAATTATTTGATTTGTGGATTGTATGCACCGGTATGGGACAGTGACATATTAGGGATGGATTAGTTCAAAACACTAAGTCTTACCTATTCTGAAATAAGAAATGGATTAACTATAAAAGTTAAGTCCTACTTATATATATGTCAGGTCAATAAACAGTTGAATGACATACCTTAGTTTGGATGGATTTATATATATATATATATAATTATGGTACCGTGATATGAGCTTGAGTCTCAGGATCATGGTTAAGGTGCGTATATCGCCTAGGATGGATAACTGGACATAGTAGATACCTGGTCCCTGGTAGGTCTAGGTATACATGCCCGCGTTATGTGCAATTTGCATGTTACCTTCTACTCAGGCTGAGACAAACCTATGGGCTAGTGAGCGTCCTATAGTGTGTATTTATACATATATGGACTACTTTAGTTATTGTTGAGTTATCTAGGATGTATCTGCGTATTGGTCTTTGTATGGATTGTATTAGAGTACAACTTGCTCGTGGGTCTGACCCACTCTTATTTTTCAGGTGTTCTTCAGTTCCAAGCTTAGAGCTTGATCGTGCTGAGCAGATACAGTCACTCACTCCTCCAGCTACGTAGGATTTCCTTTCATATTTTAGCTTTGGATTTTATTTTCATTCTTTACTTTCTATTGGGTTTTTATTAGGGGTCCACTAGATTGATTTCCGAGTTGTATGTATATTGGAGGTTTTGGAAAGTTTGGATTATATTAGTTTTATAACTTTTGAGGATTTAATATTTAGAATTCTTTTAGCTTAATTATTTATTCATTAAATTCTTTTGTAATCTATGTTCATTTATATACTTAATTGTTTGGTATCCCTCGGATCTGTGCTCGAACTTGATCACTCGTGGCTCTAGAATCGAAGGGTATCATAGACTAGCCAAAATAATAGAATAATAGTATCAAAGTATCAGTCTAAATCACAGATATATATGATAAAGATAGAGAGAGGTCAGGCAGATGAAGTCGGTCTGGCATGACGTGAACCCCGGATATCTCTAGAAATGCTCTGTAGCGCAGTCAACACATCCGTGCGGAGAGTGGTCACATCGGTGCTAAGAGAGGTCACATCCACTCAGAGGGAGACGACCACATCCTCTAATGTCTGGATACGTTCCCCCAAGCTGGGTGTCTGAGCTGGAGCGTCAGGTATGACTGTATCAGGAGAGTAATGTGCATCTTGACTCTGCTCCTGAGAGTGTAATGGTGACCCCTCTGGAGGCTCCTGCTCCAAATCGATGTCCATAAATGCGCCCTCTGCCGTCGGTGCGTCTGCGGTATCCTCTGCTACTGCTGCTGCCTCCTCCTCTGCCTCTTCGGCCGCCAGGACTGCCTCCTCCTCTAAACTCTTAATAAGAGCATTGTAGCTTTTATTTTAGTCCTTTTTGCCATAGTGGCAAGCCTTAGTCTCAGTGTGCTCCTCCGGGTGAAAAGGATAATGCTGGTCATGGAGGATCTGAGTGATCAAGTGTGCGAAGGGGAGGAACTTGGCCCGCTTGGGCCGGCTCTTGCTGATGTAGTCCATATATAGCTTCATCATTACACTCTAGTAGAGTGCAGTAATTGAGAACCAATGGCCGGTGTAGAAGGCATATGGGGTTGCTAGAAAATCTGTCCGCCTCTGAATCTTGTGCCCAGCCATAAAAACATTTCGGTATAAAACCGAATCAAAGAACCACATACTGTCTGGCAAGTAAGTCCTGGTGGCATAAGTGTCGGCGGCAGTGGCAGTGCCATAAAGAGCTGTGGCCATGTCCGCAAGTGAGGGCCTCCGAAGAATCGGGTAATCTATGCCTGGAGGGCAGACATGTGGGCACTGAGAAGCTATAGCCAAGGTCTCGACTGTGATGCAGATGAGGTGCCCATCGATAGAAGTCCGCAACTTGGCCAGCTTACTCGAAGCCCGCCGGAGGTTCTGGTAAAACAACCAGACGAGCCTCGGGTAAACCGGATTGGCCGCTGGGGCAAGAATAGGAGATATATGGCGGCGATAAATCTCGTCGTAAGCCCATTCGGTCGTGATCGACCGGGCAAAGAATGTCTCATCAAAAATGGACTCATGTGCCATTGAAATACGCAAATATCTCATCTCAACTCTATCTCGGACCACGCCGGGCTGTGCCAGTGGTGGTGCTGGAATAGGTGAAGGAGGTGGCGTGTGCTTGGCCTCCTGAGAATGTGAAGAAGAAGAGGCAGAAGAAGAAAAGGAGGATTGCTTAGATTGAGCAGGAGCTGGCCCCTCAGGCTCCTCTACTCGTTGCCGGACCTAGCGGTCATATGTCCGGTTGGCCGTGGTCTTAAACCGAGTCATGGTCTGTAAAAAGAAAGAAACATTTGCAATTGTAGTCAGTAACAAAAAATAGTATATGAGCTACAGAATTGAAAGCACAACAGATAAAAATATGCTTGTTAAATTAAGATAAACAACTCAGAATATAAGCACATGATCCTATCTATGCAAGTGGTAATGTAGCAAGTATTGATAATTAATTATCAAAAAGAGTAAAACATGCTAGACATTATAAGTACGGAATGCAACTTATGTGGAAAACATAGGCATTGGGCATAAATATAATAGCATGGACACAAATGAGGGTATATGAGCATTAATATGCAAAAACAGTGAAGTTCAAGCGATCAGAGAAAAATGTGATCGATCCAAGTTGGATCGATCATAACATAAATTAGATTGATCATGCTCTGATCGATCAGAGCACTAGTGTGATCGATCGAACCTGCTGAGAATTGAAAAGTCACCCGTTCGTGACGTGGAAGACACGGGACGAGTCCAAATGGTCACTTTAAGGCTCATGACCCCTATAACAATGCAAATTTGGCCCCCCGATCCAAATTCGAAATCAAAATCTATATATACACACATATATACATATATACACATGCTTGCAATTCCAAATAAGGCAACGAAATCAATCATTGATGGTTCTAATCAACATTTCAATTAAAATCACCATAAACAAAATAAAATGAAAGAGAAAATGAAAAGCTTACCAAAGATGGAGGAGAGAAGTGGACCGAGAGAGAGAGAAGAAGATCGAGAGCGGGGAAGGAAACTTGGGACTTGCCGGAGTCTCGCTAGAGATGGGGAAGATGAAGGAGAGATGCCGGGAGAGAGAAAGGGCTTTGGACCGATGCAAGAATCGATCCAAATGACCCTTGGGTCATTTTTTTAAAAACTGTTCCCGACATGTTCGATCGATCACGTGGGTTAATGGATTGATCGAACCTAGATCGATCATGAAGGTGCTCAGATCGATCGAACCTGTAAAACGACAAAATATTTTTGGAAAATTTTTGAATTTTGAAAATTTAAAAACTTTTTTTGAATTTTTTTTTTAAATTTGAATTTTTAAATTTGAAATTAAAAAAGAAGTCAAAGTCAAACGAAAGAACACAAATCGATCGGACAATGATCGAAACTCGATCGATCCAATAAGTGAAAACTTGCAGAAAACTTCGAACGATATACAGGGAGATGATTTTTTCAGAGATCCAAAAATTTTCTAAGTATAGAATTGAGATCGATTCAAGGAAAAACTGGATTGATCGAGGGATTCTTGGATCGATCGGGAAGCATGGAAGCATCAACCATACCTTTAAAATTATCCGACAAACTTTGAAAGAAAAATTGAACCAATTGCCACTTGGGAATGTCATGATGTGGACACTTTCTAAGCAAATCATTTAGGTGCTCCCATGCCTCATGAAACAATTCCCCATCCCCTTGTGAGAATTCTCTAATTGAAGTTCTCATTGAATTGGTCTTGGATACTGAATAGTATTTTTTTAAGAACTTTTGTTGCATTTCTGCCCAAGAAGTTATTGAAAGAGGCCTTAGATTATTGAACCAATATTTTGCCTTATCTTTAAGGGTGAAAGGAAAGAGTTTTAATTGCAAAACCTTTTTTGGCATGTCCGTGTATTTCACAGTGGAACACACTTCAAGAATTTCATCTAAATGCTTGTAAGGCTCTTCACTTGGAAGTCCATGATAATTGGGAAGCATTTGAATAGTTTGTGGTTTGATTTCATAATGGTGTGCCCTAAATGGAGGTAGTTAAATGCATGCAGGTGCAATGTACTCATTTGGTATATAATGATCTCTCAAATCAAGAGGAGGATTTAAAACCGGTGGCGCTATACGAGCACCATGATTGCCTTGAACTATGGGAGGTTGAGGTGGAACAAAAATTGGCCGGGCATTCCCATTGGAACATGGCCTTGTTGTTGTGGAATGAAGGGTCTTAGTATGCCTAATGGTACTTGAATGTTGTCATGATGCAGATTAGGGTGGAGGATACCTTGTTGGTCGATATAACCAAGGTCCTCCACATAGTCCTTATTATGTTCCTTCATTGATGAAATGGAATGATGAGAGTTACCCCTTCCCCTAGGATTACGAACAATGGATTCAAAATTCAAATTAAGTGGGACAAGAGTTGGATTCAATGATCTACGACCATGCATGCACTAACAAAATAAATAACAAGCAACAACAAACACGTAGCAAGCACTTCTCCTCCGCAACAAATCAATTAACACACCTCCTCATATATTGATCCCATACTCCCATGCTTTGAACAATATGCAAGAAAAGTAAATTACCTCCATGCGGGCTCACAATTTATCTAAGAATTTAAAGACTTTCCTCTACGCGGGCCGACGATTTAATTAGAGAAAAAGTTAGAAAAGCTTACAAAGGGTCCTTAAGTAACTTCAAATTATTTTTTTTCTTTGCTTTGCTTTGCTTTGTAAATTTTTAGATTTTTATGCTTAGCTTAGCTTGCTTACTTTGCTTTATAATCTTCTTTGCTTCACTTCCCTTGCTCAACGCACCTAGCCAATCAAGAACAAACTCAATAAGTAACCAAAATAAAATAAAATAAAGACATGATCAAAAGAGCCTAAGTTGCAGCATTGCAGGTGCCCGAAAGGAGCTGCGGGCGCCCGCAATTCTAGGTAGAAAGATTTAAAATTTACAGGGGCTTGCAAAGCACTGCAGGCCCCCGCTAAGAGCCTCAGGGAGTACCCCTGACACCATGCGGGCTCCCGCAAGGAGCTGCAGCCGCCCGCCCATTTCATCTAGAGAGTTTCGAATTTTGCAAGAGCCTACAATGTGCTACAGGCCCCATGCCAAGGGCAACCCCTGATGCTATGCGGGCGCCCGCCGATCTGCAGAAAACAGGCTACCCACTCCATGGATGTGCTCAAGTTGTCCCTTTGACCCAATGCGTGGTTCTGCAATCTTCTAGGGATGGTGAGCCACGAAATTAGAGTGGTTAGGAGGCTATCTTTGATTTAAAGAAGGCTTGTATGGTGGTAGAGATATATCTCATCTTGTAAGACATTTCTAGAGAGGGAAATATTGGGTTCTTAAGAGCTTGGCTTATGGGTGGCCTCTAGGTGCGAAAATGGAAGGGTTCCTCATCTCTACTCCTTCCTCATTTGTGTCTATGGGTAACTAACTCTCTTTCTAGGGAAGTGATGAAGCCCCTCCTTGTAAGCATGCCTTAGTTTTGGTTTATTTTGGGGAATGATGTATATATGTAGTTGTTTCATAATCTAGAGTTTGCACTTGATGTAATGAACCTAAATTTCTATAAATGATCATGTTAAATCTATTATCTTGTCTTAGATTGTATATTCTCATGGTTGCATGGCTTGCATTTTCATAGTGACAATGAAAATGAGATTGTGGAATGGTTTTAATGGTATGTTGTTTGAGAAGCTTGATAGTTCATGGCTTAAGTCCTTCTTTTGATGGTTTATTCTTGATTTTTAACTTTATGTGCTTGTATCATTTGATTGAAGGCTTGATAATCTCTAGCTTAGTGAGCATGTCTAAGGCTATACCTTAGTTTAGGTAGTTCAAGCATGTAAAACTTTGATAGGTTATTCTTGCCTCTTGATTTCATGAATTTCTTGAATGTAGCAACCATGTGTTGCTACATATCATGGCCACTATATATGTTGTTTCCCCAAGTTTATCATAATCTTACATGTTTATATGGCAGGTAGTGGATTCACTTCCCTAGTCCTCTTTACCTAGATTTCCTTCATCTTAAGTTCCTTTAATTTATTGTTTGTGCACATTTTAATTCCAAGTACCAAGTGACAAACCAATCAAAACTTGACACCTCCTTCATCAAACTAAAAGTGATTTTAAAGACCTTGGTTGCCATAAACTAGCAATCTCTGTGGTTCGACTTACCCGTCCAATAGCCCTATTTTACAATGATTTGTGCTATTGCAAAGGGTTGATCATAATTGTAATCTGATCGACCGACTAATTTTTGGCACCGTTGCTGGGGATTGCAAATGGTTTTGTAACCAAGGTTTAAAGATTAACTTTGGTTTGATTGTGAATATTGTGTCTTATGGAAATTTTCTTGTTGGTTTTGGTGACATTGTGTTCTAAGTTTTCTTGTGAGATTCTAGGTACTCAAGATTTGCCAAGGAAAAATTAAAAATATCACAAGTCTAGAGGACTTCAGGTAAGTTTTTCGAAGTTCTAGTTTCAAAACTGTGAATATCTTGCATGTGGTTAAATTAGAGATATTTGATTGTGGAGCCCTTGTCGAGGCTAGTTCTGTTTTACTGTATTGCAAAGCATCGGTTCTTGTTATGGCCATTTAATTTCTGTCTTGTTGATATTTGAGGAGAAAGTGAACATCATATGTAGAGGTTATGGTGAAGAACTGTTGTGCTTGTTGTGAATTGTGTAGTTGATGTTGGGATATAGGTCACTATCTTTGCCAACTCTTGAAGCCCCAATTGATATAAATTCACTTGAAAGGACTCTTAAAAGAAACCTTAGGGAATCTGAAAATCCAAGAGAAATTGAACTTGAATTTAATACATTGGCCGGAAATGAGGAAATCAATAATGATAGGGCTGAAATTCCAAATGTGGTACCTATGACTCCTAGGGACCATTTCATCCCTACCATTTATGCCTTTCCTTCTTACATAGTAATGCCAAACATCGAGGCAGCCCAATATGAGATCAAATCTAGTACAATTCAAATGCTTCCATCCTTTCATGGCTTTGAAAATGAAGACCCCTATAAGCATCTTGATGAGTTCCTTGAAATTTGTTCGACCACCAAGCTAAGGTGCTTCCTTGAAAATGCTCTCCATTTGCATATCTTCCCATTCGCTTTAAAAGATAGGGCAAAATATTAGTTGAACTCCCTTGCTGCAAATTCTATCACTACATAGGCTCAATTGCAGCAAGAATTCTTAAAAATGTACTATCCTGTGAGTAAGACCAATCAAATAAGGCGTTCCATTCTTAGCTTTTCACAAAGCGATGGGGAACGCTTCATGAGACTTGGGACAGACTTCAAGACCTTCTTAGGAAATATCCGCACCATCTAATTTTGAAATGGCAATTGGTGCAAGCTTTTTATGCTGGTTTAACCGACCCACATAGATTCATGGTTGACTCATCATGTGGAGGGATGTTCATGTCTAAAAATGTGGATGAGGCTTGGACCTTACTCGAGAATTTGAGTGAAAACTCATTGCAACATAATTCTCGTAGGGCTCTAACCTCAACCAATGCAAAGAACACCAATCTATGTCAACCAAAGACAACGAGGGAAGAATCTTCTCAAGTGGATGTCATAGCTCACAAATTCTATCAATTAATGACACCACATCTCTCTCCTTCCTTGTCTCAAAATTCAGCAAGTGTGGTGTGTGCATCATGCACTAGCCCATTCCATCTCTCGGAAGATTGCCCCACATCGGAGCAATTTCCTAGTAATAATCAAGAGCAAGCAAATGCTATGTTTTCCAGGCCTTGAAATAATCCTTACTCCAATACCTATAATCCGGGATGGAGAGATCATCGGAATTTTTCGTGGAGGTAACTCGCCCCACAAAATTCGACATTTCAAAATCAAGTGCATCAAAATCAGCCCTCTTCTCAATTTCCAAATAGGCAATTTCAAGCCTTTTCAAGTTACCGTCCACTCTATAATCCAAATGTCTTTACTCCACCTCCCGTGTTTCCAACTTATGAAATTCTCGCTGCAAATAAGCAAATGATGGAATCTCTAAACAAGCAAATGTTAGAATTTAACAAGCAACTGTTGACATCATTACGCCCCACTCTCCAAATGGTTCATTCACATACTCAGTCAATAGCTAAACTTGAGAATCAAGTGGGACAAATAGCTAATTCAATGAACCAACTTCTTCAAAGAGATAAGGGAAAACTTCCCGCTCAACCATTTGAGAATCCTAGAGGGATGCATGTGATTGACGAAGCCCCTCCTCTTAGTGGGCCTACTCATGAACAAGTCCAAGCAATCACTACCCTTAGGAGTGGTCGAATTGTGGACAACAAGGTTGATGAAGGAAAAGATGAAACAATCCTTTCTTCTAAAAATCCAAATCCTAGCTCATCTAATCCAAATTTCACACCTGAAAATCCAAAGTCTAGCACTGAAAATTCCAAGCTTGTCACCCCAAATGTAGAGACCTCTTATGAGCCTAAGGCTCCGTTTCCTCAATGTCTCCAAGAGTCGACACATTTTGGGAACAAAAATTGTAAAATTCAGGACATGTGGGAGGTCTTTAAGCAAGTAAAGATTAACCTACCTCTCTTGGATGCTATCAAGCAAATTCCTCCATATGCCAAATTTCTTAAGGATTTGTGCACTCCAAAACACACGTCCAAAAGTCATTTACCGAAGAAGGTAAGGCTAACTGAACAAGTGAGTGCGATAATTCAGCACAACACTCCTCTAAAGTATCAGGATCCGGGTGCCTCGACAATCTTGTGTGTCATTGGTGACAATAAGATGAGAGGGCCCTCCTTGACTTAGGAGCTAGTATTAACTTAATTCCATATTCAGTTTACTTACAACTTGGGTTGGGAGATCTAAAGCCAACCACCGTGGTTTTGCAGCTTGCCGACAGATCGGTCAAGCACCCACGGGGCATTCTTAAAGATGTCATAATCAAAGTGGATAAATTCTACTTCCCGGTAGACTTTGTAGTTCTTGACACGGAATCGGTCCATGATCCAAAGAAACATATTCCCGTGATCCTCGGTAGGCCTTTTTTAGCTACGGCTAATGCTTCGATAAATTACCGAACCGGGGTGATGGATATCGCCTTTGGAAATATGCAAGTCAAACTCCATATTTTCCATGCAACTCAACATCCTCCGAAGAGGATGGTTGTTTCCTTATTGATGTGGTAGATGAAGTGGTCGAAGAATCTCTCTCCTGCATTCTCATCAAAGATCCTCTTGAAACTTGCACGTCTCACTTTGATTTCGCAAACTTTGATATCAACCAATCCATCCAAGAAGTAAATTCTTTGCTCGACATTGGTGCTATCATGGACTTTCCTCCTTGGAAGGCGCTAAGAGAACTACTTCCTCAACTTTCCACTACTCCTCCGATCCCTTCCTTGAAATCTTCACCACAACTTGAGTTAAAGCCGCTCTCAACCCACCTCAAGTATATGTCTCTATTAGACCAAGAGGGGGAGGGGGTGAATTGGTCTAAGTAAATTCTTTCCTCTTTTCTAGAAAACTTCTGAATTAAAACACAAACTAGAGAAGACAAATAACCAAAGCACAACACAACATAAGATTTACAAGGAAACCCTCTTAATAGGGAAAAACCTTGGTTCTTGGCTCCTGCCAATAAAAGCTCCACTAGGTGATGTAAGTTGTTACACACTCAACTGTCTCACTCTCAGTATACTCTTTGTACAAGTAAGAACATTGACTTTCACACCCACTACACACACACTAGCTCTTCATCTTCACTTGTTGTATGTAATAGTTATTCACTTAGCTGCCCCACTTTCCACACTCCTTGTACTAGCTAGGACACTAACTTTAACTCCCTTTACACACACACAAGCTTCAACAATGTGCACACAAGCACTATCCCTGTCCTAAGCAACCTTGCTTGGACTCACAAGCCCTCAACATCTAAGTGAACAATGGAAGGAGGTGTCAATACACCAAGTACAAGATTCTGCAGCTACACCACAAGATAAGATTGAATATACAGTATAAAGTACACAATAAGATGAAACCCTAGCTTTTACACTGCTGCAGTTAGTGAGATAATGCTTCCAGAGTACAATGCAGCTTCAATGAAGATCACACTAGGTTTCCACAGCCTTGGATAAGCTCAATAAACTTACTCAAATCAAACTTGGACAGTGAGCTATAGGTCTACAACAATTTCAGCACATAAAGCTTCAAACCCCTAGACAAGGGTAAATCTGTCAAATCACCATGTAGCTTCAACACTGACTGTTCTTCTGTATTCACAGCCTTGATATCACAAAATAAACTTGCTCAATAGGTTATAGCAGTGAATGGAGCAAAGTATAAGAATCTCAGTTCATACTAGACTTAAAGAACTCAAAACCCTAGCTTCCAAGCTCTTCAAGGGAAATTCTGTCAAAACCTCTGAGCCTTGATCAAATACAGGTTCCCACAGCTACAAATCATCACAATATACTTACACACAGAGTATCTTTAGTAAGCACAGCAAGATAAGGTCAATAAAGCACAAAATCAGTAGTAACTCAGTTTCTACTAGGTCTAATCTGGTACTACTGTAATGCCTTTATTCCGAGGGTATAATAGGTATTCTATGAGGTCTCAGGCTTGGAAAATATTCTCTTATACTTGGTTTATCTTCTCACAAAAGCATAGAGTTCAAGCACTTCATTAGACAATTCAAATTCAGCCCCAAAACTTGTTAGAAACCTGTTTTTGCAGAATAATTTCAACTAGCAGCAATAGACAACAATGTCAATGTAGCTTCTATATTCAGTTCAAACCTCTGCAATCTCACCTCCCAAACAATACTTTACACATACTTACCATATTAGATTCAAGAACCAAGCAAGTTATAATAGTTCATTGCTCAATTAAGGATAAAACAACACACAACAGACTATATTAGGCTGAAAACAACACCACCTCAATTTCAAGGGCAAATCTGGGATTTCAAATTAGCATAGGGATTTTTTAGCTTTTCACACTCTTTTTTAAGCTTTATATTCATGTTCAAATGAAGATCACAGTGATAGAAACAAGATATCTCATTTTTAGTACACAACTCTCAGCAAAATAAGGTTAAAAGCCTTAGTATAGTGTGGTTCTTGGGGTCAAAACTTGAGCTACCAAGTTTTTCTGAGATGGATTCAATTTTAACAGCATCAAATCATCAAGTTACTCATGCTCAGATTTTAAACACTAAACTTATAGCATATTAGATCAAGGAAATGGACCACAGTAGCTTTTTCAACTCAAAATACTTAACAATCAAGCTATGAGGTACCAAATTCTGAAGAAGTGTGTATTTGAGTTTATAGTTGATATCAGCAGCTGTAAATAGGTATATTGAACATGCTTCAACCTTTACTCAAAACCTCAAGCCTTTGGAACCAACCTTGCTCACTCCATGGCAGTCTTGACAGCACCCTTAACACCTTAGCAGCACTGTTTCATTGTGAGTCTCCAAGAATGCATAAACACACAGTAGACTCTGAGAGTAAAATAAGCTTACATAGATGAATCAACACTCAGAGATATTCATTTAATTGCTCTTCACATTTTTCACTCAAGAACAACCTCCTTTTTTAGTATAGAGAATGTATTTTAAGGCCTTAAACCTAACAGCAACTATAGCTTTGCTTTTATACACAAATCCTTGTTGATGCAGCCCTAAAACCAATGGATAGGATTGAGTTGAGGTCCTCCAATCTGTGAGGAAAGATATTCTGACAATATAAAGGTGATAGGACCTTTTTACCCCTTGCCAACTCACCTTCAAAAGCATACACTAGCTCACAAAATCAATATATATATGTATATACCAGAAAAGCCTTTTTGATATTGAGCTCCAAGAAATGTAAAGCTGGCCATAGTCTCTCACTCCAGGACCACTGTGCATGTGTGAGGACCTTCTAGCTTCACACAAAATTATGTAAATACCCCTGTAGATTCTTTTTGACAGATCACTAAAAACATATTGCTGTCACATTGGATAGGACTGTCATAATGAATATTTGAGCTCATATACACAATGTAGCTTCACAGACATATGTAATATTGATATTGAAATGTGCACAAACACCAAAATACCCTTGTCAAGCACTGTAAGTAGATTGCATGTAATGTCATAGAATTTGCAAGCACAAAGAGAGCTGCAGTGACTTCCATGATAATTTAGTGAGCTGTGAGCTGAATAATTGAGCTTATACCAACTTGTATATCCTTAATCAAACCCTAATATATCAACATTCCAATATCTAATTGCTTTGAGCCTTTAGCTTGCATTTTGTCATTAAAAGGGCAAACCTCAAGATATGCATAGGCATCTTAGGGACCAACAGTTTTTTGGTGCAAATAAAACTCTTCCAGTCATTATTGCATTGGACCTTTTAAAGGACCAAGAAAATAGCCTTTTAGCGGTGCTACAAGAGCACAAAGAAGCTATTGGCTGGGTAGTGGCTGATTTAAAAGGAATCGACCCTTCTATTTGTATGTATCACATTCACATGGAGGACGGCGCTAAACCTTCTAGAGAGGTGCAACACCGGTTGAATCCAAACATGAAGGAAGTGGTCATGAAAGAAGTGATCAAGCTACTAGAGGCGGGAATCATCTATCCCATCTCTGATAGTAATTGGGTAAGCCCCACTCAAGTTGTTCCCAAGAAATCCGGCCTCATCGTTATTGAAAATTCAGCGGGAGAGCTCGTGCCATAACGCACTACCACCGGGTGGCGTGTGTGCATTGACTACCAGAAACTCAACTTTACCACTGCGAAGGATCATTTTCCACTTCTATTTATTAATCAAATCCTAGAAAAGCTAGTCGACCAAAGCTACTACTGTTTCCTTGATGGTTATTCCTGCTATAACCAAGTGGCAATTGATCCGCAAGATCAAGAGAAGACCACATTCACATATCTCTTTGGAACCTTTGCTTATAGATGCATGCCCTTAGGGCTAGGCAATGCATCGGCAACTTTCCAAAGGTGCATGATGTCCATATTTTTCGATATGGTTAAAAAGTTTTTGGAAGTGTTCATGGATGATTTCTCCGTCTTTGGATCTTCCTTTGACACCTGTCTCCAAAATTTATCCCTCGTGTTTCATAGATGTAATGAGACAAATCTGATTCTAAGTTGGGAAAAGAGTCATTTTATGGTCCAAGAAGACATTGTCTTGGGACATGTTATTTCTAAAAGAGGAATTAATATCGATAAGGCTAAAGTCGAATTGATCTCTAATTTTCCTCCTCCAAATTCTGTCTGACAAATCCGTTCCTTTCTTGGTCATGTCGGCTTTTATCGCCGCTTCTTCAAAGATTTTAGCAAAATATCCTAGTCCTTGTGTAATCTTCTTGCCAAGGATATTCCTTTTAATTTTGATGAAGCCTATTTGGAAGCTTTTAAGAAGCTCTGTACTCTTCTCTCATCAGCCCCAATCATGAAACCGCCTAACTAGTCTCTTCCATTTGAGATCATGTGTGATGCATCCGATTATGCATTGGGTACGGTTATGGGCCAGCATATGGACAAGCTACCGCATGCTATCTATTATGCTAGCAAAACTCTATACTGAAAAAGAGTTGCTAGCTGTGGTGTACGTCTTGGATAAATTTCGTTTTTACCTTCTTGGATCCAAGTTCATTGTCTTTTTGGACCATGCTGCTCTTAGGCATTTGTTCGCTAAAAAGAGACCAAACCCCGTCTAATTCGATGGATACTCTTACTCCAACAGTTTGACATTGAAATCTGGGATAAAAAAGGGACAAACAATGTTGTCTCTGACCATCTCTCTCATTTACTCATTGAGAAATCCTCTGAATTTCCTGCAGTTCGTGATTCCTTTTCGGATGAGCAATTGTTTTAGATTTCTTATTCAAATCTTCCTTAGTTTACGGATATTGTCAATTACCATGCGGTAGGAAAAATTCCACTCAAATGGTCGAAACAAGAGAAAGACTGTTTCTTTTCCCAAGTCAAAAATTTCTTTTGGGAAGATCCAGAATTATTCAAGTATTGCCCGGACCGAATCATCTGGCGATGCATTCCTGAATCTGAATTCTCAAGTGTCCTAAATTTCTGCCACACACTTGCAAGTGGAGGACACTTCAGTGCCAAGAAAACTACTGACAAAGTCCTTCAAAGCGGATTTTATTGGCCATTTTTGTTTCGGGATGCTTACAATTTCTGTAAGTCATGTGAGCGTTGCCAAAAGCTCGGATTCATGTCTAGAAGAGACATGATGCCCCTGACCCCATCTTAATCATAGAAATTTTTGATGTGTGGGGAATTGACTTCATGTGACCGTTTCCATCCTCTTATGGCTATGAGTACATTCTTGTAGCGGTGGATTACGTGTCTAAGTGGGTTGAGGTGAAGGCTACCAAAACCAATGATCTTAGAGTTGTGGTTAAGTACGTTCAATCGAACATCTTCAGTTGGTTTAGTACGCCAAAAGCCCTCATCAGTGACAAAGGATCTCATTTTCGAAATTGCTATCTCAAATCCGTCCTTCTTAAATACTCCTTCATTTACAAGGTTGCCACACCTTACCACCCTCAAACGAGTGGTCAAGTGGAAGTATCTAATCGTGAGATCAAGCATATGCTGGAAAAAACGGTTCGACCGGATTGCAAAGGTTGGTTATTAAGATTAAGCGATGCGTTTTGGGCCTACTGGACAGCATATAAGACGCCCATCAACATGTCACCATATCGACTTGTCTTTGGTAAAACTTGTCATCTCCCAGTAGAGTTAGAGCACCGCGCTTATTGGGCCATAAAATGGTTCAACTTTGATCTTAAGTAAGCCGGTTCTACTCGCAAATTGCAACTCAATGAGCTTGAGGAAATTCGAAATGATGTGTATAAAAGAGCCAATATCTATAAGGCAAAAACTAAAGCATTTTATGACAAGCACATTGTCAACAAGTCTTTTGCCCTTGGACAGAAAGTTTGGCTTTTCAATTCTCGCTTGCGACTCTTTTCCGGTAAACTCTGGTCATGGTGGGATGGTCCATATGTTATCTTATCCGTCTTTCCTCATGGTGCAATTGAACTTCATGGTCTTACCGATGGATCTCTTTTTAAAGTTAATGGCCAATGACTTAAGCTTTATGTTGATGGCATTGTCTCGATCTGAAAAGTAGAGAAAGTCCTATTGACGGACCCAATTTACGAGGATTGATGCGAAATTATGGTCGTCTAGCTATCCACTTTAAATTTATCACTCATGGGAAGCAATTCTTTCAACTTCCAAGTTTCCCTCTTCCAAGTTGCCCTAGCCAAGAATTTTCTGGAAATTAGCTAAGTATAGCCAAAATGTGAACTTTTCCAGAACTGGCACGAATTGCGTTCCAAGGTCACTTTAGGCTTCCTTAGTCATTTTAAGGTCTCGGTACCATTTTTGGAATTTTTCAAGGTCAGTTCGGCAATTTTCTCAAAAATCCAAAAATTCACGGGAATTTCGGACCCCAAATGAGAGCTTTTGTAAATGAGCTCCGAATCTCGTTCTGAGGGTTAGACACGGTGTCTAGGGTCCATAAAAGCTTAGTTTTCTAATTGGGTAATTTTTTGACCTCGGCCCAGCCTTTGTTAGGCCAAAAAAAAAAAAAAAAATCACTTAAAGGAAGGTTCTGCCTAGAAGCATGGCGGGCTCCCGCCATTCACCTGCGGGTGCCCCCCAAAAGAGGCAGTGAGTTTGCAATTTTGCGGGGCCCCGCTAAGCCTTGTGGGCCCCCGCCATGTGTCCTGCCGCATGCCAGGGCAAGCCCTTGACACCCCGGGGGCGCCCGCCGCGCTTCGCTGCTTCATAAAAAGGGCCCTTTCAAGGCCCAGTTCAAATTCTTTTAATCTCCCTCTCTCTCATCATACAGTTGACTCTCACCCTTTCTATCCCAAACCCTTCTTCCTCTCCTCTCGTCCTTTCTCACTTCTTTCTCTCCCTCAACCACCTCCATTATCCCTCATCCATAATCCTCATCATCTCCATTGTTGCACCAAGTAAGAAGGATTTCTTTTGGTGCCTTCCATTGTTGGGTAAGCTTTTATCTCTCCCTCTCTTTCAATTTGTGGATTAACGGAGGATGGGAATCATTGTGTAGATGTGTTGTATGTGTTGGGGCTTGTATATTCTTGATTGCAGGACAAAATTTTTGGGGTTTTCACCATTCTAATCAATTTTTGCCTTTTGAAATTTGTTCTTGCACACCAGGTGTTCGATAGATTGCCTGAACCAACTCCTTCTTCCAAATGACTCCCAAAACCTCTTCCAAGCATGATCACTGCTCTGAGGGACCGTCCGAGGAACCTCCCACGCCAAATTGGGCTGAGTGGCCCATTGAAACCGAGGCCAAATTTGTCATCAAAGACGGCTTTGATGAAAATCCCGAAACGGCGTGGGCGGTCAAAGAATTGACGAACCGTGGCCCAAAATCTCTATTCAAGCCATGCACTAGCTCTTTCTATCCGTGCATCGTCCGCCAGTTCTATTCCAATATGTTTTATTCATGTATGGAGCCGGACATCATAAAGACCACCATTGATGGCATATCTTTTGAATTGACCCTTCATGTCCTTGCTACGGCCTTGGATTGCCCATTGGCATCTCCGGTGGATGAGGTGGGCCTGCCTCTATACGTTAATCCAGTTAATCTGCAATTGTTGAGGAAATTTGCCACAACCATTATACCGACAGTTGAAAATCAAGCACGAATAAGTCGTACCTTTCGTGCCGGCTCTGGTTTGTGGACTCCGTCATTGCCAAAAATGTCCTTCCTGTTCCTAAGCATTCTGAGCGTAAAGGGGTTTTTCTGCACACCCTTTATGCCGCTGTGAAGGAACAATGGTTTTGCTTCTTGCAGCTCATCTGGGACTAGCTTCTCAAAGTCTACAATGATTTTTTTGTGACGTAGTTGGATAATGCCCTCACTTGGGCACTTCCTTTTCCGTACTTGGTCACCAAGCTCATCAAGAATAAATAGTTCAAGGTCCCCCGCGAAGAAGAAAAGAGCACCGAGGTCTTTCTTTTTGACATTAGTGCTTGGACGTCGAGTACCGTCCAGCTTAAGACTTCTCGTCAAGCCCACATTGGTGGTGTGTTTGATTGGGGAGGTCCAGCTATCCCTGTTGCTCCTGCACCGGCTGCTCCCGCACCAATTGTGCCACCACCTCCTACTATATCCCATGCCGATTATGACTCGCTCAGCACTCGTCTTGATACCCTTCAGTTGCGAGTCGATACTATCGAGGGCACCCTTACGGACTTCTGTAAGGAGACTCAGGAAGGACAGCAGGCACTGTAAGCCATGCTGTAGTCTCTGATTGACCGAGCCCCAGGCGGTGCCGGTGGCTCATCCGCCACTCCGATGATGAAGTGATTTTATGCTTTCAGTTTCTATTTTGCTTTTTAGTAGTACTATTTGGATTTATTTTGGGCCACTTTTGGCATGCTTTTCAGTTCCTATTTTGAACTCTTAACTGCAATTGTGTTGTTATTTTGCATGAACACTTGATTTTTAGTTAAATAAATTGCAGTTGTTTCACTACAAGAAAAGTGGGCTTTTACGAGATAGTATTTATGGGATCTTTTATTTTCTCTCATAGAAGCCCTTTTTTACACATAAAGGGTCATGTTTTCACGGGATGTTAATAGAATCCTCGTTCAAAACTGTTTTCATGGGAGTTTAAAGAGCCCGTTAATGTTTACATATATTTACGAATGATTGATTGAACTTTAACAGGGGAAAAAGCCACTCGTAGATTAAATATATTTTTAAGGGAGTATTTTCCTCCCTTGAATATGAAAATTAAAAAAAAAAAAATCCCGCCCTCACTTAATGGGGAAAAAGCCTTTAGTAGATAAATATTTTTAAGGGAGTATTTTCCTCCCGTGAATATGAAAATAAAAATAAAAAATAAAAATCCCGCCCTCACTTAACAGGGAAAAAGCCACTCGTAGATAAATATTTTTAAGGGAGTATTTTCCTCCAGTGAATATGAAAATAAAAATAAAAAATAAAAATCTCGCCCTCACCTAACGGGGAAAAAACCACTGGTAGATAAATATTTTTAAAGGAGTGTTTTCCTCCCGTGAATATGAAAATAAAAATAAAAAATAAAAATCCCGCCCTCACTTACGGGGGAAAAAGTCTCTCGTAGATAAATATATTTTTAAGGGAGTATTTTCCTCCCCGTGAATATGAAAATAAAAATAAAAAATAAAAATCCCGCCCTCACTTTTTGTCTCCCGCGCGCGCAAAAGAGTAACCCGCCAAAAGCCTTTTTTTTTTTCCACGTCACCGACACACAGACCACAAAAGCCTTAATCTTCTTTCTTTCCTAGCCAGTCTCTTAAAATGCCCTAATCTTCTTTCTTCCATTATTTCTGTTGAGGAGGCCGGATCCCACCTTGTTACTTACTCTGCCAACAACACCCAGCCAGTTTCTCCCCTACTAAGGCTGCTATCCATCTCTTTCACACACACTTGGCCAAGAATCAAGTTCACTTCAAAGCTTGCAACAAACAGTATAGTGACATTCCTCTTCAACAATGAAGTTGTAAGAGTAAACCCTTTTCTACTCTGTTTCTCTCACCTCGTTAAAATTTTAATTTCTTTTTTAGGTTTATGAACATTAAAGCATGTAGTTTTCTTTTTGTATACTCTATGTTATTTCTCGTTCTTTGGTCCTGGAAAATCTTCTACAAATTGGACATTCTAAGTGTAAATCTGATTTTGGCACAAAAATTTTCAATGAAGTCATTACTGAAGGTTTTTGTTCACCCAGCCGGATCATTTACCCCATCTCCGCTTGAAGTTCTATCTCAAATCTCTGCCCCGCTTGAAGTTCTCTCTCCTATCTATCTCCATCTCCGCTTGAAGTTCTGGTTCGACAGGGAAAGGAAAGTTGGGCGATCTCAACCAATTTCTACCTTGACCAACACAGAGCTATTTGTTCAACCCTCTCTTTACTCTCTAGAACCGAGGATCCGGACTTACCTTCACTCTTCAGGTAATCTGCAATCCCTCTTTCTCAAACATTTTAAGGGTTTTCTTCAATCCCTATTTCTTAAACAATTTTTAGGGCTAACACATGCATATTTTTTTCTCTGGTTTATTGTCGATTTTATTTGCTGGATTTGCTTTGGTTGTGACTAGATTTGGGTTTTTTTGTTTTCCATTTCATTATTATTATTATTATTATTATTTTTATTTATGGATGTCTTAAATAATAAATTTTATAACAAAACTAATAGAACTAAATTTATTTGAAAAATTATTCCAACAACCTTAAAAGTGAGTTGCAGCATAGCATTACGAAATAGGACAGTCAGTTATTACTAGTTGAGCATGTGCTGTAAGAGTTTGTATGAAAATCTACAATTTCAAAAGTTTTAACATGATGACACCATTAGTCTTGAGGCTTTTGGCTAATAACTTGTACGATTTTTCTCACTAATGTATCACTTAAGATTATTTTTTAGATGAGTTTCTTTTTTTTTATTATAAATCTAAGAATACATGAAAAACAAGTGAATTTTAAAAATAATGGGCTTACAGAAAATCGATGAGTGTACTTTTGATGTTCTGATATTTATGTTTTTTGCTAGATGACAATTTTTATTTTTCAATTGACAAATTAAAGGGGGTGCAAGTGATGAACTAGAGGTTTGGATTGAATTTTTGAAATCAAGAAGTTTAATAAATAGGATTAAAATTGAACATAAGGAATTCAGTTTTAGCAAAAATTAGAAATACTTGGTATAATGTGATATAGATTAAGGGTCAAAAGATATCGAATCATGGATACTTAGTTCAAACCTTTCTTTTGATCAATTGAACATTTCTTCAATTGGCCTGGTAGCCACTGTTTACACTTTACGATCAAAACATGCCAAAACTACTTACAAATAATTCTATCATATTATGTGGTCAACTATGTCTTGTGTTGGTCCACTAAACTACCTATTAGCCATTTCGATACTTTGTTCTGTAAGTCACTTACCTGTACCTAGTGTGAATGACTAATTCATTATAACATAATTCAATTTTAAAACATAATTCAACTACGTCTTGGTTTGGTCCACTAAACTACCTATTAGCCATTCTGATACTTTTTTTCTCTAAGTCACTTACGTGTACCTAGTGTGAATGACTAATTCATTAAAGAATCAGCTGATGAATCACTTTAAAAGTCCCATCTCCAATTTTACACACGTCACTCTGATCTCAAACAATAAGATTAGCAACTCTTTAAAACATAATTTTACCAGTCTTGGTTATATAATTCACAATTTTTAGTTTATGGAACATGCGAACAATTGCTACCATGCCTTGATGAACATATATATTAAAAAGAAAAGGGTAAATTCTATAAAATGATTATAAAATGAAAATACGAATATTGAGATGTGGACACACGGCAAGATCAGAAATGTTGAAATCAGAAAAGATTATTTGTGAAACGTTTAAAGTAGTAACAGCTAAGAGTGAAGACAAGTGAGAAAAATCAGGTAAAATGGTTTAGATATGTGTAATGAGATGAGATCAAGAACTGCAAAAGGGAGGAAGATTGATGTGATCTTGCTTTATTGGTAAGGATAGAGGAAAGGAAATATTAAAATTAACATAGGTTCGGATAAAAAAAAATGATATGATTACTTGTGATTAGGTAGAGTATAATGGAAAATTATGACTCATGTAGCTGATCTTCAATAGTTCGGACAAGGCTTGTTGGGTTCAGTTGTATCAGAACTCGATTTGATATTCTATGTAGCAAGAATTAATGTTCATGTGTTTGTCCGGACCTTTGGTTGTTTTTTATTTCCTCTTTTTGCTGTTTTAAATTTTGTGATACATTTCTTTCCTTATAAGAGGCTATTGCTTGGTGCACTGGTGAAAGCTGATGCCTCAGTTACTATTCATTGCCTCAAATAGTGCATCGAATCCTAGTCAACTCCTACCTATTGGCCTTAGTTTAGCAATAAAAATCACAAAATATTTGATACCATAGATTCCTGTGCACTTTTTTTGTACTTCCTGCACCCTATCGGTCCCTAAGTGGAGCCAATGCCAATCCATTTTTGTCTATAAACCCCAAAAACCTCTTTATTTTATCGAACTCAAAATATCCATGCATTTCTTAGTCGAAGCATAAGAACATAAAACCATTATTTTTTATTTCCCAATGCTGTCCTGTATCAAGAAAATTGTTTATAAGCAAATTAGATGATTCATAAGATCTAACATTCTTTGTTGAGAAAAGAACTTATGACAGATATTCTGTGAAAATTAATTGTTGATAGATATGCAGTGCATCACACTTCTAACTTTGTATAGCATTACAGGTGATTCAGAGAAGTTAATAAAAGTGTTATTTCTTGATGAAATTGATGCAATCTTTAGTCAGCGTGGTGAAGGACACAGTGAGCATGAAGCAAGTAGGCAATTAAAAACTGAGCTACTCATACAGGTGACATATGTTTTTTAGAATTGCAATAATAATATGTAAAAAGCATGCTTATGTAGAACTGAAACACAACTCTTTGACATATAAAAACAAAGCACTAAAAACATCAACGGGTGCAACACTGAACTGGAAATTACCTTAACTAGATATCACACATTATATCTTTTAAGATCTTGTGTAGAGGATCGTTTTTGTCTATTTTGTTGCTATTGTTGGAGCAAAGGCCTTGTAGCATGAAATGAGTGACACTGTGGACTCAGTTGTAGAAATTCCATTTTATGTAATCCATGGAAGTAAATCTTCTCCACAACATTCATCTGATCTACACAATTCCATCGAAAGCAATATCACAGGAATACTATTTTTTGATTAGTTATCCCCATTTGAATAACATCAATTATAGAAATGTTGTGCGCTCTAGGTACTCCTATGTTAGCTTTTTTTGGACATTGAAAACACACTTGTATGAGTCTGAATAACAGCAATTACAGATATGTTGTGTGCTCTAGATACTCCTATGTTAGCTTTTTTGGACATTGAAAACACATTTATATGAGTGTGTTGGAACCAACTATCATTATCCTCACATTTTGAGGTCATTGTTCAACACTGACACCTATGTTAATTTATATTTCACATCATATCTGTGGCTTATGCTTATGGACATTCCTTGCCATGGTATCCAGTACTTCTAAAAAGATTTTGCTATATGATGTCTCTATAATAAATCTTCATTTTGTGCATAAGTAAATCACATAAAAATTCATATATGATTTCATCTCTACTTTCACAAAAATTAATGGCTAGAGTTACACTACAGATGGATGGTTTGACGCGGACAGATGAGCTTGTTTTTATTTTGGCGGCAATAAATCTTCCTTGGGAACTAGATGCTGCTATGCTCCGACGTCTTGAGAAACGGGTATCCTTTGAGAGGCTAATTTATACTTCCTTTCTGCATTGAGAGGTTCTATAGTTTAAATGTTAATTGTCAAATTTGTGTTTTATAATGAGCTTACTAACTGTGGGACAAGTCCTAATTATATTAATACAAATCATATTCTTACATGATGTGAATGACTTCTTTGCTGCCGTATCATACGGCTGCTCATGCAATTCATATAAAAAGTCATGAAAAATTTATAAACACAAGTTATTGGCATGCAAAAGTGGGAGTTGATTGACTGCTTGAGAAATTTTATTGTTGAAATACTTATCTGCTCTAAATTACCTTAATTTTTTTATAAAAAAAAAGTGCTATTTGTTCTTTTTTTTTTTTGTCAAGAAAAGAAAAATAAAAAACAGGTTATTGTTATGCACAAAGTGGAAGTTCACTGATTGCTTTATAAATTTCATTGCTAAATTACCTATATTGGAAACAGCTTATCTTTTTATTTTTATTTCAAAGGAACAGCATAATTAGAATCTTAGATAGTGTCAGTTTTATAATCTGGTGTTTGTACATGAGAAATTATTACATGGTCTCGGGCAAATCATGTGTTGATACATACGCAAATGTGTCAGCTTTATTTCATTTTTTGCTTATGACTCAACACGTGATTGGTCGGGACCAATGGTCCCAGGACCATGTTATAATTACTCGTTAGTGTGTAGACGCTTCACTTACTCAAGGCATAAAATATGTAAGGGTTGGTGGTGTTCCCTACATTTTTACTCTTTTTTTTTTTTTTAAGCACATTTTTACTCCTTTCTCACAAATTTAATTGCCGAAGTTTTAGTTCAATAATGGTCTTACATTCTATGAATGAGAAAATTGCACAACATTTCAGCTTATATTAAATATTGAATATTATATATTGAACAGTTCTTTTAACCATGCTATAAGTTCCTTGTACCTCTCCCGGAACCAGAAGCAAGAAGAGTAATGGCATTACTCTTCTTGGTTGAAAGGACAGAAGGTTATTCAGGTTCAGATATTCAGTTAGTGTGCAATGAAGCTGCCATGCAACCACTAAGAAGAGTAATGGCATTACTTGAAGAAAACCAAGAAGTTGTGCCTGAGGACGGTACGTCACTCTAAAGATTTCATTTATATGCTAGTTAGATACTTAATTACTTATGGAACTGCTCCCTTGTGAACCGAAGGATGACCTACTTTCTTGGGAACCATATTCTTGATTTATTTCTTCCCTTCTCTACATTCATTTATCCATAGGGCATTCTCTTTTGTGTAGCATTTGAAAACACAAATTAGTAATGTTACTCGGAGTCTTCTTGACGGAAATACACACACACACACACACACACACACACACATTTTAACAACTTTGAAAACATATAGACTCACTTAAGTAAAATGCTACTAGAAAATCCCAGTCAACTTGTTTCAAATCCTATGTTAAACACTATAGACAGATTCAATATCCATGGGATGTCCAATCACTCCATATATGCATACCTTTAGATGCATAACCATGGCTTGAGATAATTTGTGCTAGTTGGATGTTTTAAATTTTTGAAGAACTCTCAACATTCTTTTTATCCCACAGGATTTGTTTATGTCTATCATTGGCCTAAATATTTCTTGATATAGTTCATATTCGAAAGCAATTTGTTGCACAGTTCTAGTTTGACATAAAATTGGTCCGTTAAAACATAGTAATAGGGTTGTCAAGAAAGTTGTAGCTGGAGCCTAGACAAGGGGTAGCTATATAAGGAAACAACATACTGTTACTTGTTATAGTCCTACAGATAATATTGGAATGATATGTCACATTTCACTGTCATGAATAGAGAATACTCTCCTTGATTAAACATGTCCTTATTAAATTTATTTTTGGATTTCATTTTTATAATTGTTCCTCTATTTCTCTTTCGCATTCTAAGAGTGGTGCGCATGTTTGAGGACTAGTGTGTGTGTATACGTGAGCTATTTCTTTGTGTAATCATGGCTTGAGATACTACGTGTGTGTTTGTTATAATCATTTGAAAAATATTCATATTTCCTCCTTTATTCCCAAATCATCTTTCCTATTCTTTGATATGATTTAATATTGTCCATCTTTGGCAAAACAAAATTCAAAATCAATGTGCTGCACAGTTTCAATTTGGTTCACTTAAATATAGTAACAGGGTTCTCGCGAAAGTTTAAGCTGGAGTGCCGAAAGAGGGTAGCTATATCAGAAGACAACATAGTCTTAAATGTTATAAATAATAACAGTAATGACATGGCACATCAACTTGCTATGAATAGAAAATCCAGTCTTTAATAGAACATGTCCATATTAAATGTATTTTTGTAATTTACTTTTATCTATTATTTCTTTGTGTTTTTTCCTCTGAGAGTGATTAATAGGCTATTTTGTCTGGACATGTGTTTTTTTTTTTTTTGGTTGACGGGGAGCGTTCAGGAAGCAGGGGAGAGAGACCAATCCTTTTGCCTAGTTAAAGAAACTGCTGTTGTGAAGTGGCATTAGTGCTTACATACTTGGTGGGTCACTGCTGAGGTCTAAATCTTAAGATTTGAAATTGAGTAAGAACGGGGGAGGGTGGAATCATTGTTTTTAATGAATTTTTGGAACTGGTTTGGTTAATTTAAGCTTTAAAGGATTGTCCTTTGCATTGAGCAAACCAATCTGGAATTTTTTATCTTCGTGATGCTCGCACAAGCATGGTTTTATGGCCTACCAAATATGTGAAAATTCTAGAGGTCAACTGGTCATTCATTAACCTTTATTATTATTTTTATTTGAAAAGTAGTAATTAACATATGATTTGATTTGATTTTCTTTTATTTTTTTATATATGTTGGCATTACATTTTTAATTTTTTTCCTCACAGGATCTATTTTAACCATCTTATTAGGAGCATAACAAAACCATTACTTTTGAAGTAAGATTAGGAGTATAGTTCTGGTTCTCAATCTTCATCTCTGGCAGGTATGTTCTGAATTCTACTAGCTAATGAAGTTCATTTATCAATTATCTCTATGTGAAGTCATATGTCCTTGTAGTGGCCATTACGTTAATGTTGAAAGCATGGGTCCTTATTGTGGCCATTACTTTATTGCATTGATATAACATGGGAGTATGGGAACATCGTATGTGGAGGTTGTGGTTGATTATTATTTGTTGTTGATTGTTGTGAAGTTGTTGTTGGTTATTGTTGCGTACGTAAGGTAGAAAGTTTCTTAGCATTCCTCTCATTCCAATTTTAATCATCACATCACTCCAATGGAATACCACAATATGAATCTTGGTTATCTAGACCCCAATATGATCCAACAACCTTTTCTAGGTCAAATCCTTCCTGGAGTTTAAGCTCCAAAGCCTAGAGGACTTGTGTTTCTTGTACATATGCTCCACTGAGATGAATAGAAAATTACTTCCCCCACATGGTTTAATAACAAAAAAATGAAAAAAAAGTAACAATAACATTTGATTTAAAAATAACAAAAAATCAAACTTTTCCTCCAAATTTGTTACTTTCTCCATTAGTTGCACATTTCTTTCCTCAGCAATTTCCACCCTTTTCCTTGAAGCCTCTTCATAAGATGAGGATGCACGTTGACGGCTTTGAACTACAAAACCATTTTCGAGCCCACGGAGATATCCCTTTCTAATACTTAGTTGGTTTTTGCACTATCTCAACATCATTTATGATTCAACTGGTACCATTAGAATTTTGGGAAACTTGTGCAGCCTTCTTTTTCATTTCATCTTGCAATTAAGTTGTTTTGCTACATTATTGACATTTCTAAAGACATAATTAAAATTTAGAAGTTTAACCAACTCCCTTGAGTTTTTTGGAGTATCTATCACATTCATAGCATTATGCTATCAAAAAACCATCTATGCATCTTAAGCTATTATCTTTGCAAAACGTATCAGAAAAAAACCAATTTGATATCATGTAAACAGAAGTGTGTGTTTTTTGTATTCTTCTATGAAAACAAAATATCATGTAAACAATCACAAAAGTAAATGCCCAATTCATATACTGCTAGATGGATAAGGAAGTTATGGAAATTAAAAGAATTGACAAGTCAGGCAGAGACCACGTCATCTCTATATTAAAATTTCCCAAACTTAAATATGGGATAACCATATTTATTAACAAAATGAGTCATGTTTGTTCTCAATTGAGCTAAACAAAGAAATCAAACTGAAGATGAAAAATGAAAATAGTGATTATTTGTTTTTGTTCTTTCCTTTTCTATCTAAAACTCCAAAACAAAGGGAGGATTATGGCCTTCTCTTTCTTTCTTTTGATGGGATAACCCTTATCCCTTCCCTTTGTTTTTCAAATTAATCTATAGATTTTTATAAAGAATTCTAATGAATTAAAGAAGATTTTAGACATAGAAATCTAGAACAGTACTTAATTTCTATCTCTGGTGCAGCAGATAACAACTTCTTCAGCCCCATTTCAAGTTTTTCAGCAGATGCCCCGTTTATTGCAAAGGTTGATTTTATGCTTCATAGTATAAGAAGAGTTTAATGAAGTATATAATTCTCCTTATATAGAGGGGTTATCCAATCTTCTACAATAATAAAGGCAAGAGTCTCTTATAAGTACAAACAAAAGACAACACAAAGAAAACCTTGACAAGAAAATATGTAAGAAAGCTAAAAATTAAAGGATAGTTTAACCTCTCCTCCATAATAAAATTATGTTTAGTCCCAACTCCCAACAAATTTAGTACAAGTAAACTCCAAAATGATATTAGAGGATTGACAACTAACATTAGCAATTCTACTACAGATTCTCGTGAGAAATTTATTTCAATCTCTAATAATAATTAATTAATTAATCAATAAAATAAATGCTCCCTCCTTCTACAGTACTAGAACAGTAGGTTGACCAGTTAGCATGCTTAAAAGATATGCTAGCAATCGAAGTCAAAGTACCAACAAGTCAGAAATGAGCTATGTTAATAAGAAAATTTTCTGAGGAAGATGTAAGTTAAATTTTCAAAAACAACTTAACGAACCCATTTTGAAGAAGATTCAAGTAAAATTTTCAAAAAGTCAAACCCAATAAAACAAGAAGTGGTAAGCAGATTTCCAACCCCCCTTCCACCTCCCCACCACCAGTTCTGAATTTCCATCTCTGGTGCAGGAGATAGAAACTTCTTCAGCCCCATTCGACCAGTTCTGTATTTTTTTCGTTTTCAATTAAGACACTGTTGGCATTTTCTTTCCCTTTCAATTAAGAAACTAACTTAACAACCGTATATCTAGATCTTAAATGCTAATAGCCTAAGATTAATGATTCTAGTACTAATAAACAATTTTTTCATTACCTGAGACCCCATGAAAACATCTAGAAGGGAACAACAAATGTCAGCCATAGTGCCATTCAATAAGTTGAACACAAAATATTAGTAAAGCAAAGACGGCTCCAGACTTGGTTTGAAATAAAATAAACGTAAATTCTCTAAGCAGATTGGTGTGTCACCTCATATTTAATATAACTGCAAGATAAAATAAAGACCATTCAATGTAAACAGTGCTCACCTGCAATTATCAAGACTCGTCTTCTTTTTTGCAAGCATATCCTTCAACCTCTCAAGGGTAGCAACAACGAAATGCACACACTCACACACTTTTTCACGACCTCTAACTACGATCTCATATCAACCCCCCAATGCAAAGTAATGGTCTCAATTTTGGATCGCCATGCTCCCTCAAGGGAACTAGAAACTGCTCCACAACTTCACAGTTCTGCAGAGCAAGCCCTCTTTATTGGCAAATTATCAACCCAAATGGCCCTTCCCAATAGATTCAGTAGTACCAACTTTAAGATGTCGAACCCAATTTAGTATCGCATGAATGATCAATCTGAAAAAGAATTGAAGGTAATATTACCAAACCCATCCTATATATATGTAATGACGCAAATTCACACAACAATTTTAGTGTAGATACATGTGTCAAATCTCTCTAATTGTATGAGGATAAAACCAGTTTCAATGCTATATTTTCACACAAATTTCTCTCCTCCGATCAAATTTTCTCTTCAACCAAACAAGTCAACACAAACAAATCAAAAAACAAAACAATCACTAAAATCACAGCCAAATGAATTGAAGCTAGTGTAACAAAAATTCTTCCATGTATGCAATGATGTTCACACAGAAATTCCAGTGTGTATATATATATGTGTGTGTTTGTGAAATCTCTCTCTATTTTCACTTGTTGATATGATTCTAATAATTTCTTGTAGTATATTATGTTGAAGCCAATGAGTTCTCTAATATGTCCTCTTGAACTAATTATTAGCATGAGCTTAGCTTTGTTGTTGTTTTACAACTATTAACTATATTTGTTCCATGTTAAAGTTGTTATTTTTTCTTTAATGTCAAACTATCAATGTGCCTTAGAGATTTAAAAGAGCATAACAGTTATGTTTCTTATATTCTATGTCTAAACCTTTATTAGCAGTTGACATTCCTGGTAATCATGTTTTAGATGCAGAACTTGCACTTGCAGGGTGTTTACCCTTTTTTTGACCTTTTTGTTCTATCTGGAATTGGACGGTTGCTTGACGGAGTTGAATCCCTGGCAAAGCATGGGCATGTGGATTGCATATTTCTTTTAGGTTTTTTTTTTTTTATTATTGTTTTTGGCTTCTCAAAGTGTGGGACTCCATTTTTTTATCACACATTGGTAAATATTTTAGAGAGTGAAATAGAAAACTAGCATTTTGTCATTACTTCATATACATTATTATTATACTAAAATTAGGACTTGTGTGATGTAGGTACTTGCTTGGATTTTGTACAATGGACAACGAAGTGAAGGAAGTGTGAAAAATTGGAAGCCAACTTGCGCCAAGAATTAATGAACAATGTGAAGATTGATATTTATTTTTGGGAAATATTAAATTTTCTTTTTAATTTTGGCACGTTGAACAATTAATGATGAATTGTAAATTAATGTCTTACTCTTTTGATATATATTTAATAGTGAATTTAAACATGAATTATTTTTGGTATTGGTATTAAGTGTAAATTTTGGGCATTTTATATAATTGTTTAGTTGAAATTGTTGCCAGGTTATCTATGTGAATGATTGGGTAATAGAGTGCATTAATTTATATATATATATATATAGTTATCTACAAGTGACTTTAGACCTCGTAAATAAAATATATAGATGTATTGACAAGAGGCCAAATGTGTCGTATATTAATTACTAACGAGAGGCCATATACCACATTAATTAATTATTAACGAGAGGCCATGTACTACATTAATTAATTATTAACGAGTGGATAAAGAACTCGTTAATTAAGTATTAACGAGATGTCATCGCTCTTGTAAATTAATTATTCACAAGTGGATAAACAACTCGTTAATTGATTAATAATGACATTTCATTTACCTCGTAAATTAATTATTAACGAAAGGCCAGAAATCTTGTGAGAGTTTTATTTACGGGAAGTTAGAATCGTCGTGCCTTAATCTTTTACGAGAGTTATTATTTCCCGTAGCAAGTGGAGAGTATTTACAGGACCATAATAGACGAAGGCTTAAAAGTCCCATGAAAAAGTTTTCACGGGAGGTCCACACACTCGTAAAAGACCTTCTTTTTTTTCGCATAAATTAATTATTAACCAGAGGCTAGTAGTTTCGTAAATTAATTATTAACGAAAGGCTAGAAATCTCGTGAGAGTTTTATTTACGGGAAGCTAGAATGGTCGTGCTTTAATCTTTTACGAGTGTTTTTATTTCTCGAAGCAAGTGGGGAGTATTTACAGGACCATAATAAACGAAGGGCTCAAAAGTCCCGTGAAAAAGTTTTCACGAGAGGTCCAGACATTCGTAAATGACCTATTTTCTTGTAGTGTTTAATTTTCTCTCTGCCTGGATTTATATGATGCTTGTTGTGCATAGATGTGTTTTGACAGGTTTTTAAAATCAAGTTTGGGGGCGTTACTTCTAGAATTCGCATAGTGGTCTGTTTACACCGCCACTGATTTTTCCCCCACTTGGTATTATTGCTCTTTGTACCTTCTTTTTTCAATTCCAATTCCATTCTTTGTCTTCTCACATTGAGGACAATGTGACATTCAAGTTTGGGGGTACATTATTGCATTTTTGGTATTACATTTTTGTTTGCATGCGCTAATTGTTCATGTAAAGTAATAAAATCATTTTTTGGAAAGCAATGATTCTGTAATTTGGAACTTGTTGGAGATTGAAGCATATGCTTAATACTTTGTGTATAAAGGCAAATGATAGTTTTGAAAATAAAGAAAAATATGAAATGATCATGTTGATTGAAATCGGTTTATATAAATGCTTCAATTAGATTTTCGTCAGATTTCATACTCTTCTATGCTTCACACTGCACAGATGCACACCAAAAACTTAATTGTGAGGCATGTTACCTGATTTACCTTGACCATGACTCAGTTGATTTGAATTGATGACCCTAATGAATGGATATCTTTGGCATTGATCTAAAATAATAATAATAATAATAATAATAATAATAATAATAATAAAAAAAAAAATAAGGATAATGACTAGTTTAAGTTCGTAGCCTTACTAACTCGAGTTATTAAGCCCATGGAGTGTCGTTACACTTAGCACCCTAAAGCCATCTGGTTTGGGAGTTGCTGGCCTAACACTTGCTACATGGGTTAGTTAGAAAACTTAAGGGACTTAGGCATTACACGGTCATTCACAAAAATAAAAATAAATAAATATGGTTTATTGGAATTCGTAGCCTTGCCAACTTGAGTTATTAAGCCCTTGGAGTGTCTTTACACTTAGCACCCTAAAGCCATCCGGTTTGGGAGTTGCTGGCCTAACATTTGCTACATGGGTCGGTTAGAAAGCTTAAGGGACTTTGGCATTGCACGACCATAATATGTATCTAAAAAAAAAAAGTAATAAAAATGTGTATTTTGAATAAATCATGCCTTAGAGACTTCATTTAAAAGGGAAATTCAATGATTTGAAGACTTATGTTTTAAAATTGAAAAAAGAAGGTAAAAGCCACATATTGGGAATCTGGTTCACTTTCATTGAAGTTAGAGTTGATTTCTATTAAAGAGATAACAATTTAAGTATTTATATAGACTATAATGTTGATGCATGAGATGTGAAATGTGTTTAGCCATTGTGTTATATCAAGGCTTCATATACACAGGGTAGTCTGTAAAATGATTCCGTCTCCAATACTCTGTGTGTTCTAAGTTGATAGTGAGCTGTGTGTGTATTTTCTTGCACCATGATTGATGTATGTTGATAACATTTCAAATGTTGTTATTTTGTTAAGATCTTCATTTTTGGTTTTGCTATGGGACTGGCAAAATATAAGTTTGGGGGTGTGATAAGCGCCGAATATTGCATATTCAAGCACACTTATTTGCATTAGTTAAGTCCATTAGTTGATCATATTGTACATATTAGCTTCATTTGCGTGTTTTTGTTTACTTTCAGGTTGGTTCCCCAAAGATAGTTAAAAGTGCGGCTTTGTTGAATTGTTAAAGAATCAGAGCATGCCGTTGCCAGGGACCTTCATTTTGGCTAAGCTAATGATCCATTGAACTCATGGTTATCCCTGCAAAAAGTGCTAAGAACAATGATCGTGTCATCGGGCTGAGTTGAAGCAAATTCAAGAAGTAATTCAAGCCTAAGTTGCAGCATTGCAGACGCTCGCAATTCTAGGCAGAAAGATTCAAAATTTACAAGGGCTGCAAAGCACTGCAGGCCCCCACCAAGAGCCTTGGGGAGCACCCCTAACACCATGTGGGCGCCCGCAAGGAGCTGCGGCAGCCCGCCATTTCATCCAGAGAATTTCAAATTTTACAAAGGCCTGCAATGCACTACAGGCCCCCGCCAAGGGCCACCCCTGATGCTATGCGGGAGCCCGCCGATCTGCAAAAAGTAGGCCACCCACTCCATGGATTTGCTCAAGTTGTCCCCTTGACCCAATGCGTGGTTTTGCAATCTTCTAGGGATGGTAAGCCACGAAATTAGAATGGTTTGGAGGCTATATTTGATTTATAGATGGCTTGTATGGTGGTAAAGATATATCTCATCTTGTAAGACATTTATAGGGCGGGAAATATTGGGTTCCTGAGAGCTTGGCTTGTGGGTGGCCTCTAAGTGCGAAAATGGAAGGGTTCCTTATCTCTACTCCTTCCGCCTTTGTGTCTATGGGTAACTAACTCCCTTTCTAGGGAGGTGATGAAGCCCCTTCTTGTAAGCATGCCTTAGTTTTGGTTTATTTTGGGGAATGATGTTTATATGTGGTTGTTTCATAATCTAGAGCTTGCACTTGATGTAATAGACCTAAATTTCTATAAATGATCATGTTGAACGTATTATCTTGTCTTAGATTGTATGTTCTCATGATTGTATGGCTTGCATTTTCATAGTGACAATGAAAATGTGATTGTAAAATGGTTTTAATGGCATGTTGTTTGAGAAGCTTGATAGTCTATGGCTTAGGTCCTTCATTTGATGGTCTATTCTTGATTTTTAACTTGATGTGCTTGTATCATTTGATTAAAGGCTTGATAATCTCTAGCTTAGTGAGCATGTCTAAGGCTACACCCTAGTTTAGGTAGTTCAAGCATTTAAAACTTTGATAGGTTATTCTTGCCTCTTGATTTCATGAATTTCTTAAAGATATTGTAGCAACCATGTGTTGCTACATATCATGGCCACTATATATGTTGTTTCCCTAAGTTTATCATAATCTAGCATGTTTATATAGCAGGTAGTGGATTCACTTCCCTAGTCCTTTCTACCTAGATTTCCTTCATCTTAAGTTACTTTAATTTATTGTTTATGCACATTTTAATTCCAAGTACCAAGTGACAAACCAATCAAAACTCAATACCTCCTTCATCAAAACTAAAAGTGATTTCAAAGACCTTGGTTGCCATAAACTAGCAATCTCTGTGGTTCGACTTACCTGTCCAATAGCCCTATTTTACAATGATTTGTGCTATTGCAAAGGGTTGATTATAATTGTAACTGGATCGACTGGCTAGTTTTGAGTCGGGTGTAGAATCCAATGGGTTTTGTGTATAATGTTATGAGTGATGAGTACCCTCATAGGGTGGTGAGCATTGTGTTTTAGCGACAATGGTTTTTGATTGCCTGGTTACGTCCGGTGTCAAAGGCAATAATGTTGATGAGTCCATGGTCTAGTGGTTTTGTGAGGTGTTCTCAGGAAGGTTTGTGGCTGTGAGCTTCCTTCTCCAAGGACGGTAGATTTCGAGGATGAAATCTTTTAAGGAGGGTAGAATGCAATGTTTCCGATTTTCGCCATTTTTTATTTTTTGAAATTTTCTGATTTTACAAGGGTATTTTTGTCTTTTCTCGTTTTACATACTGGATTCCATGGGGTATGTTGGGTGTGTCTAAGAGTTGTGTGGGACAATTCCTTGCGTTCGAAACTCTTAGAAATGCACTGATTGCCATTTTGACATATTTCTGTTTTTCGTGCTGGAAAGTTTCGGGTGGAACCCGTTACCGGGACTGTTGTGTACGGGGACTATGTTTTGGGTCCATTACATTTCCTGCATATTTATTTCGGGTATATTTACATTATTGTGATTTCAAAATTTTGTGGTTGGAATTTGTTACATAAAAATATATTTATTTTAAAAGTGGGATGTTCTTATTTTTTTGGTGGGACCCACCATCATTCTTTTTAAAAAGGGGCAAAAGGCCATTTTTCTTGGCCTCAAAATTCACTCTCTATCTCACGTTTTTCTCTCTCCTTCTCTCCTTTCCTTTTTTTTTCCATCAAATTCAAGCCTTGATCTCTCTTCCTATTGAGAATTTGATAGCACCACTTAAGGCAAAGTTGGAGAGCTCGTCGTGGCCGTCATTTTGATTGGAGACAATCTCCGTTTGGCCGCCGTGGGAATTTTGAATTTTAGGGCATAATTTGGGGCTTTTTATACAAATTGAGGTAGGGATCTCTAATCCACAATCTCTTGGGTTTTTGTGAGTCAATTCCTCTAAATTTATGATTTACCATGCTCAATTTACGAATATTTCATGCAATATTACTTATGTGTTGTGCAAAGTATGTAATTATGTGATATATGGTGTAGGATGTTAAAGTATGCCTAATTGATGATAAATTTATGCTCTTTATGCCTTAGTGCTAAATTTTATGATTTGAAAGCATGAAATATACTTAAGAAATTTTGAAAAGCTTATGGTGTATTGAATGTTGAATTGAAAGGCATGATAAAAATGAAGGAAGGAAAGGAAGAAGTCCCCAAGTTTTCACTATTGTGACGTAGAGTATATAGAGAGAGAAAATTTGGGTTTTGTGCATGGATTGTTGGTGTTTGGATTTGAACAAAGTCTCAGATTTTTAACTGATCACATGAGATTGACGGTGAGAGGTAATGGGATAGGGGATGAGTAGGGGATAGTGGACACGTGGCAGTTAATTGTTTTGTGGATTGGAAATTAATCTAGAATCTCTGACTTTTCTTATTACCACATAAACTACGATCTTACTAGTTGTGTGAAGACACTTGGCGGTTAACAAGGATAGGTTATATAAACTTGGTCCCAAATGGTAAGAGAGTGATTTTTTAAAGAGCAATCTTTACCTCAATCAAAACATCTCATCTTTGCAACGGATCAAAATATTTGGTGGGAGAATTCAATAAGAGTTATCTTCGTAGTCTAGTTGTTGGGTTGCTTTCCATTTTTATATTTTTAAACCATCCTCATCATGGGAACTCTAACCTTTAAAAAACTTAAGATCATTGATTGTAAGGTTCTTGTGGAGAAACTTACCTGTAGAATCAGTCATTGGAGAAGTCGAGCTCTTTTTTATGTTTGGAGGGCGCAATTGATACGATATGTTCTTAGCAGCTTCATCACCTACTGGTCTAGTGTAATAGGTAGGGCACTTGCTCTCTAATCTAAAAGTTTAAGTCATTGGACAATGTTGGATACCCACCCATACTATTTTCACTTCCCATTTGGATCGAATGTGGAACACCAAAAAGCTTAAGCTAATGGTTTATAAGGTTTTTGGACATTCTGAACACAATATCAATGCCCATTTATCCATTTGTCAAGTCACTTTGAAAAAGTCAAACTTTGGAATTGACCGTTTAATCACCCCTAAGAGTGTTAGTCAAAGGCGGGCCGGGAATGGAAGACAAACAATATTATTGTACTTTTTAAGATTTTTGGACCTTTTAAGCACAATGGTGAGGTGTGTGGGTGTGTTTAACCATCGATGAGAAAAGTTAAATTTTGAATTGACCGTTCTGCCCTTATGAAGGGTTTGGTCAAACCGAGTGCTGGAGACCTCAAAGAAGGATGTACCCTAGGGTTTTTGTGTATACGGGACGTTATCGTGAAATCTGTTTGTCATTCTGACAATTGGATGGAAGGGCTATACTATAAAATTCTAATTTTGCCCTATTTCGAAAAATTGGTGACTGGTTGTCAAGAAGTATAAGGGTAGGAGATGCTCGGTGTGTGATGGTGAAATTTGATATCCGACAGTAAGTTTCTCAATTTTTTCCTATCCATTTCTTACCCCTAGCTATCTGACTTATGTCGTTAGTAAAGGCCAAAGGGAGGTAAAAATGGAATGTCTACACCATTTATTCGGAGAGAAGCAGCATTATTATTAATAAAGAGCGTGCAACTCCGTTAGACCCTAAGACAAGTGGGGTCTAGTTGGGTCCACTGAGTTACGGGTCTATAAATGCGTAGGTAGAGCTACCATTAGTGGTACAGAGCTTCTTGATTTCACAAAACGAAAATGGCTTGCAATCTCTGCGGGCACACGTACGGAAACTGGAAAGCCCTGCTCGACCTCCAACGGGCGATCCACCGGAACTCCAAACACATATGCCCAACTTGCAAACGCCGGTTTAATGACAAATCCTCAATGACGATTCATTGCAGTTTGGTTCATCGAAAAAAAATTCGTTAATTCCTCTTTTATTTCTTTGTTCTTTCGTTGTTTTTTTTTTTTTTTAGTTCTGTTTTTTGATCGAAGTTTTTCTTTTTCTTTTTCTTGGACAATCTCCTATTCCTCTTAGTTGTTGTAGTTTGTGTTTTGAAACCGTAGAATTGTGATTGGTCGAGTTTGTAGCGTAGTGAACTTTACTGCGGTTTATGGGTTTCTTGGTTTTCCGATGAATTCGAAGTGGCAGGAAAGTTGCTACATTGGTGTCTCTGACACGCTTCGTTCTCGATCAGTAGCCCGAAAGTTACAAGATTGATATTTCTAAGTCAATGGTTTGTGGGTTTGTGGGTTCTCCGATCAAATTCGAAGTGGTCGGAAAGTTGCAAAAGTGATTTTTTTGACACAATGTTTTCTGGGTTTCTTTTTCCCCCGATTAATTCTAATTGTCCAGAAATTTACAAGATTGGTGTTTCTGCGGCAACGGTTTTTGGGTTGCTTCCTTCTCCGATCAATCTGAAGTGGACGGGAAGTTACAAGATTGGTATTTCTACGACGTTTCTTCGTTCTCTGATCCATTCGAAGTCCGCGGAAAGTTGCAACATTGATGTTTCTGGACATTGTTTCTGGGTTTCTTCGTTTCTGGGTTTCTTCGTTCAAGATTGGAGGTTCTCGAACAATGGTTTATGGGTTTCTTCCTTCTCCGGTCAATTCGAATTCGCGGGAAAGTTACAAGATTGGTGTTTCTCAAACAATGGTTTATGGGGTTCTTCCTTCTCCGGTCAATTCGAATTCGCCGGAAAGTTGCAAGATTGGTGTTTCTGCCACAATGACGGAGCCATCCTCTGTGGGGAGAACGTTTTTACAGACATGGAGTTCCAGTGAGCTGGATTTGGGTTCTCTCAAAGGAGAGAGTTCTGATTACATGGTTAGTGCATCTCTGTTTTTCTATTGATTTTGTAATCTATAGAACTATGTCTTCATTGGGTTTAATTGCAGAGGTTGAAGATGATGGAGGCGTTTATAAGAGGTATGAGGCCATGGTGCTTGAAGATGGAAGAAGCTGATAGTCCTCCTTCAAATGTGAAATCACCAGTAATAACTTTTACCATTTAGTTTAATTTCACAATCCGTATGTGTGTTTTTGTGTGTGTACTATATATCTAACCAGATCATAATTTTCTCTGTAACAGTTTTCAGATGAAAGCCTCTTCAAACATTGCATTATTCCTCATTCCCTGAAGTTACCATCATTTCAAATGTAATATACTTTACCATTATTGTTCAAGAAGTGGGTTGATTTTCCTATTTGGAATTAATTTAATTGGGGTTTTTTTTTTTTTGGTTGAAATTTTTATATAATTCTTTGTTATTTGCAGGGTTGATCCACTGTCACTAGCAAATACATAAGGAGACCCTTGCTCCATTTGTTTGTCTTCCTTGTTTTTTGTTTTTCTTTCACGTTGTTTGGTTGTACTTGTATAGAGTTAATGAAATAGCAATATAGTTTACTGGTTACTCTACTATAGTCTATATCTGCCCTCTTTCTTATTGGATCTGTTCAATGGCTATGAATGCTGCATGATCAAACAAGGCAAAACTCAATTTTGGAGCATTTCTACATTAATTTTAGTGTAAATCTGTTTTAGATATTAATTAATAATGCACAACTAAATACATTATATTCAAATTAATATCCATAACGATTTTGCCATTCCAAATGAGTAGTGCTACTCAAATCATTAACTAAGCTCGGCCATGTCACAAGGAATAAGAACCGACTTGTTCCTATTAGTGTCCAGTTTAACTTTTCATTGAATTTGGGAACCTAGGCTGAGCCTAAGTCCAATTTTTTTTAGTCCCAAGTGTTGAGCCTGAATCATCATGCAAAATACCATTACTTCACATAGATTCTAACTTTCGCCAACCCCATACCCCATGGTATTAACTTGATCTTTAATGGGATATAGTTCATTGAATGGTTGGACAACTTGTCCATTCATTAACTGGTCCATATACTTGAGTTTAAATAATTTTTTTGAAATTTGACACACTCAACTGGACTGCTTCCCTTACTCACATCACAAGTCGGGACACTTCCATCTCCCAAGCCCAATTATCAGTAAGGCCCACGTGCGGCCTAAAACTAAAAGTCACATTTTGATCAGATATCCGACTTCACCATTGCACACTGAGCCCTCCCAAATCTTAGGAAACACCTAGTATCAAACACATCACACAATTTCCAGATCCCAATCATTAATTCCCCGAATATGACAAAATTTGAATATTACATTGCAACCCCTCAATTTGATTGTCAGAACGATAAATGGATTTCACCATTGTGTTTGGAATATCCAAAAACCCTAGGCTACACCTCTCCTCAGGGTCTCCACCTTTTTCCAGCACTCTATTTGACCTAACCCTAAGACAGGAGCAAAACGATCAGTTCCAAGTTTGACTTTTCAAACCAATGGTCAAACTCACTCACGAACATCACCATCATGCTTAGAATGTTCAAAAACCTTAAAAAGTACTGTAATATTGCCTATCTTCTATTCTGGGTTCACTTTTGACCAGAACCCTTCAGTAGGGTTAAACGGTCAACTCGAACTTTGATTTTTTGAACCAACGACAAAACGACATCGTTATTGCCCTCCTAAGATTCGAAAACCTTAAAAATCATTATAATATCGGTTAAGTTTACGTCCGGACACTTATTTGATTAAAATTTCAGTCCACAGGAATTTTGAATGTAAGACCAAAATTTAAGATTCGTCTTCCAATTATGTGGCATTGTATTCATAGATAGAAACTTTCTAAGCAGAGGTCATCGTGGGCTCCCAATTTAGCTTCACTAGCAAGTACAGTGTCATTATCTAAAAGTAGGTACACATTGTATTCACACGAGTCTGCTAAATCTTTACATATACAACGCCAATTCAACATGTACATATGTTCATATTCTAACTCCTTCCCTTAGACCTGTGTTCTGTGCATGTCTAGATAGTCTCCAGGATTTAATCAGACTTTAAAACGATTATTGTATGCATGTTAATTCAGACTTTAATCTATGTTATATATTAATAAATTGAAATCGATTTATTGAATAGATTGTTTCTGATTATGTTTTATTTCTTGTTAACGATGCGTACTGGATTTTTATGAGTTTCTAGGATCTTTGGGACATAGATTGAACTTCTAGAAACTGTAATAAGGAATTACAAAAAGATTTAAACACCACCAGAGGTGAGGAAGATGATCGAAAATCAGGATACGGCTCTCAGGGAGAGAGAGTCGGCTTTCCAAAGGAGGGAGCCGGCTCTCTAAAGGAGGGAGCCAGCTCTCCATGAGGGAGATCCGACTCCACAAAGGGTAGAGCCGGCTCCCCATGGGGGAGAGATGGCTCCACCAAGGCTGGCTCCTTTGTGGGGAGGCGGCTCCCAGGCTATAATACACCAACATGTGTATTTTTGACGTGTTTTTGGATGTCCAGGGGCTGTAATGTGGTTTTAAAATTTAGTGTGGCGTTTTAAATGATTTAAATAATTATGTTAAAGTCTCAAAATGGTTAATCTATGCTCTTATGCTAATTAGTGGACATCATGAAATTTAAATACTAATTTGTATGCTATCAAGGATTATGGAAGTTTTAATTGCTAGCTATTGTTTTAACAAATTAAATGGATTAGTATAAAATTACTTTTGGGATTTCAGTATAATGTGCTCAGTTTATATTTTTTATTATCATTATATTATGCTCTAGAATTTTTTAATTGATGATTAAATTTATCATTTATTGCATTAATTATTTGATTTGTGGATTATATGCACCGGTATGGGAAAGTGGCATATTAGGGATGGATTAGTTCAAAATACAAAGTCCTACCTATTCTGAAATAAGAAATGGATTAACTATAAAAGTTAAGTCCTACTTATATATATGCCAGGTCAATAAACAGTTGAATGACATACCTTAGTTTGGATGGATTTATATATATATATATATATAAATATATATAATTATGGTACCTTGATACGAGCTTAAGTCTCAGGATCATGGTTAGGGTGCGTATATCGCTTAGGATGGATAACTGGACATAGTAGATACCTGGTCCCTTGGTAGGTCTAGGTATACATGCCCACGTTATGTGCGATTTGCATGTTACCTTCTACTCAGGCTGAGACAAACCTATGGGCTAGTGAGCGTCCTATAGTGTGTATTTATATATATATGGACTACTTTAGTTATTGCTAAGTTATCTAGGATGTATCTGCGTATCGGGTATTTGTATGGATTGTATTAGAGTAGAACTTGCTCGTGGGTTTGACCCACTCTTATTTTTCAGGTGTTCTTCAGTTTCAGGCTTAGAGTTTGATCGTGCTGAGCAGATACAGTCACTCACTCCTTCGACTACGTTGGATTTCCTTTCATGTTTTAGGTTTGGATTTTGTTTTCATTCTTTACTTTTTATTAGGTTTTTATTAGGGGTCCACTAGATGGATTCTCGAGTTATACGTATATTGGAGGTTTTGAAAAGTTTGGATTATATTAGTTTTATAACTTTTGAGGATTTAATATTTAGAATTATTTCAGCTTAATTATTTATTCATTAAATTGTTTTGTAATCTATGTTCATTTATATACTTAATTGTTTGGTATCCCTCGGATCTGTGCTCGAACTTGATCACCCGTGGCTCAGAATCGAGGGTTATCATAGACCGGCCAAAATAATAGAATAATAGTATCAAAGTATTTGTCAAAATCACAGATATATATGATAAAGATAGAGAGAGGTCAGGCAGATGAAGTCGGTCTGGCATGACGTGAACCCCGGATATCTCTAGAAATGCTCTGCAGCATAATCAACACATCCGTGCGGAGAGTGGTCACATCGGTGCTAAGAGAGGCCACATCCACTCGGAGGGAGACGACCGTATCCTCTAATGTTTGGATATGCTCCCCCTAGCTGGGTGTCTGAGCTGGAGCGTCAGGTATGACCAGATCAGGAGATTGATGCGCATCTTGACTCTACTCCTGAGAGTGTAGTGGTGACCCCTCTGGAGGCTCTTACTCCAAATCGATGTCCATAAATGCGCCCTCTGCCGCCAGTGCGTTTGCTGTATCCTCTGCTACTGCTGCCTCCTCCTTTGCTTCCTCAGCCGCCAGGACTGCCTCCTCTTTCAGACTCTTAATAAGAGCATTGTAGCTCTTATTTTAGTCCTTTTTGCCATAGTGGCAAGCCCTAGTCTCAGTGTGCCCCTCTGGATGAAAAGGATAATATTGGTCTCGGAGGATCTGAGTGGTTAAGTGTGCGAATGGGAGGAACTTGGTCCGCTTGGGCCGGCTCTTGCTGATGTGGTCCATATATAGCTTCATCATTACACTCCAGTAGAGTGCAGGAACTGAGAACCAAAGGCTGGTGTAGAAGGCATATAGGGCTGCTAGAAAATATGTCTACCTCTAAATCTTGTGCGCCGCCATAAAAACATTTCGGTATAAAATCGAATCAAAGAACCACATACTTTCTGGCAAGTAATTCCTGGTGGCATAAGTGTCGGTGGCAGTGGCAGTGCCATAAAGAGCTGTGGCCATGTCCGCAAGTGAGGGCCTCCGAAGAATCGGGTAATCTATGCCTAGAGGGCAGACATGTGGGCACTGAGAAGCTGTAGCCAAGGTCTCGACTGTGATGCAGATGAGGTGCCCATCGATAGAAGTCCACAACTTGGCCAGGTTACTCGAAGCCCGCTGGAGGTTCTAGTAAAACAACCGAACGAGCCTTAGGTAAACCGAATTGGCCACTGGGGCAAGAATAGGAGATATATGGCAGTGGTAGATCTCGTCGTAAGCCCACTTGGTCGTGATCGACCGTGCAAAGAATGTCTCATCAAAAATGGACTCATGCGCCATTGAAAGACGCAAATATCTCATCTCAACTCTATCTCGGACCACGCCGGGCTATGCCAGTGGTGGTGCTGGAATAGGTGAAGGAGGTAGCGTATGCTCGGCTGATCGGTTGATCAACTAACATCAACCTTCGCAATAGAACGAATCATTGTAAAATAGGGCTATTGGTCGGGTAAGTCGAACCACTGGGACTGCGCTAGTCTTAAGGCAACCTAAGTATCTAGAGTTATTTAAGAATGATAAGGTGTAATAAGGAGTTGTTGATTGGTTTGTCACTAAGGTAGTAATTGAAGTGTGCATAAAACAAGAATGCTAGTAAATGTAAAGGAAGGAGATCTAGGTAGAGAGGGCTAGGGAAGTGAATCCACTACCTATCCATAAGCATGTTAATACATCATTTACTTGGGGAATAATATATACACATAACCATGAAATGCAACAACATAAAATTGCTACATTACCTTCAAGAATTTTTATGAAATCAATAGGCAAGAATAACTTATCAAAGTATTGCATGTTTTAGTTACCTAAACAAGGTTGCAACCTTAGACATACTCACTAAGCATAGAGTTATCAAGCCCTTAATCACATAGTAGAAGCACATGACATTAGGAATCAAGAATAATCTATCAAAAGAGAACCCTAAGCTATAGACTATCAAATTTCCCAAGCATCATGCCAATAAAAACATTTCCATAAACTCATCTTCATTGTCACTATGAAAATGGAAGCAAAATAATCATAAGAGGAAACAATCTTAAGACAAGATCTTAAACTCAAAATGATCATTAATAGACATTGAAGCTCTTCACATCAAATAAAGCTCTAGTTCATGGAAAGGTCATATATATACATTACATCCCCAAATGTAAATAAAAAACAAGACATGCTTACAAGAAGGAGTTTCATCACCTCCCTAGAAGGGAGTTAGTTACCCATTGCCAAGCTAGAAGAAGGAAGAAGCTCCATCTTCATGGCCATTTTTGTGTAACCTCCTTGGAGCTTCAAGAACACCTTTCTTGCTCTCTTCTCTCTCCTCTAATCTTGTAGAATGGAGCTCCCTCTATTGTGTGGCTCTTATCCCTCTTATCTACCACCCAAAATGCCACCAACCAACATCTCCAACCACTTCATTAAAGAGGAAAACAAAATGAAGAAAGCAAGGTGCAAGTGGGCTGAAATGAGCCATTTCCGAAGGGCATTCTGCCCAAAATTCGAGCACTCTAAGCAAGGCCTCGAGCACTCGAATTTAGTGTAAAAAGCTCCATGCTTCACTTGCTCCGCCCAGACCTACTTTGGTTAAACAGCCATAACTTTGCGGTCCGAACTCTGAATGATGAACCGTTTGAAGATTTAGAAAGCTAATTCAGAGCTCTAAATATTTCATGTTTTGGTGGAGATCCAATTCTGAAGGATGCTTGGTCGAAAATGAAGATCAAGGCAGAATTTCATTGCTGCCAGGCAGTTCTACGCACCTCTGGTAACAAGGCCATAACTCTCTGCTCCAAGCTCCGAATGACAAACCGTTTGAAGATTTAGAAAGATAATTCAGAGCTCTAAATCTTTTATGTTATGAGGGAAGTCCAGTTCTTGAGTTTGGAAGGTCAAAATGGCGAGCAAAGTCCAGGTTCTACTGCTGCCAGAATTCAGCATTGGCACCTTTTGTTGCTCAAGATTCCACAAGGCCTTATTCTTGTTCCATTTTGGCCAATGAACCTGAAAATGCATAAAAACATAGAAATGAAGATAATCTACATAAATTAACATACAACGGACTTTACTAATGCAATTTAGGGCGCTTGAATATACAATATTCGGCGCTTATCACACCCCCAAACTTACATTTTGCTAGTCCCTTAGCAAAACTACAATGAAAAACTTAATGAAAAGACAACCATGGGCTTGCTACTACAAAAATATCATCCATGGTAAAATAAGATATATACATTGCTCAAAAATAACTTGAAATAGAAAAAGAGTTGGAGATGGGGTCATTGGGAAGACTACCTTGCATATATGAAACATTGATACAAAAATTGGCTAAATACATTTCCACATACATGCATCAACATCAAAGTCTATATAAATAACTCAATTATCATCTCTTGAATGGAAATCAACTCTAGCTTCAGTGAAAGTGAATTGGATTCTCAACATGCGGCTTTTACTTTCTTTTCCAATTCCAAAGCACAAGTTTTCAAATCATTGAATTCCCCTTTAAATGAGGTCCCTAAGGCATGATTTTATTTACAAGACAACTTTTGTTGCTTATTGACAATTTATTGTAACTCATAAGCGAAACATAGAATGGTTGTGCAATGCTGAAGTCCCTTAAGCTTTCTAACCAACCTATGTAGCAAGCGTTAGGCCAACAACTCCCAAACCAGATGGCTTTAGGGTGTTAAGTGTAGAGACACTCCATAGGGCTTAATAGCTCAAGTTGGAAAGGCTACGAACTCCAACGAACCATGTTTATTACCAGTTTATTTTTTGAATGACCGTGCAATGTTTAAGTCCCTTAAGCTTTCTAACCAACCCTTGTAGCAAGCGTTAGGCCAACAACTCCCAAACCAGATGGCTTTAGGGTGTTAAGTGTAGAGACACTCCTAGGGCTTAATAGCTCAAGTTGGAAAGGCTACGAACGTCAACTGGTCATTATTTTCTTTCCTTTTCAGTTTTTTTTTTTTTAGACAACTTAAATCATGCCAAAGATATTCATCTATCAGGTTCATCAAATCAAATTAACTAGGCCAAGGTCAAGGTCGATCAAGTTGCATGCCTCACAGTTAAGTTTCCAATGCGCATCTGTGCATTGTGAAGCTTAAAAGAGTGTCAAATCCAGCGAGAATTTAATTGAAACATTTATACAGACTAATTTGAATCTACATGATCATTTCAACTCAAATTTTTCTTTATTTTCAAAAATGTCAATTGCTTCTATACACAAGGTATTAAACATATGCTTCGTCTCCGACAAGTTCCAAGTTACACTATCATTGCTTAGCAAAAATTATAAAACCAAAAATGTCAAAATGTGAAACCAAAAATGTCCTATTGCACCCCCAAACTTGAATGTCACATTGTCCTCAATGTGTGAAGACAAGTGAAACAAAATAAGAGTAAAGGGGGGAAAAGAACAATAATACCAAGTGGAGTGACGACGACGTAGATGTTCAGCCATGTGAGTGTGCAAATGCGTCCCCCAAACTTGGACATGAAGACCTATCAAAACACAACTAATGTACACAGGTAAAAATCAAAACATAAATAATAAGAAAAACAGGACTTATTTATTTATTTATATATATATATATATATATATTTTTTTTTTATAATATTATTATTATATATATATAGTATTATGTTTTTTTTTTTTTTTTTAGAATGAATGGCATGCATGAGTTTGTGGTGAGTGAGAAGGTGAGGTTGGTGAGGGTGGATGCCGAGGGTGAAGGGGATAGAAGCCGAGGTTGGTTGGTTTGGGTAGGGTGGTTGCATGGTTGGCAAGGTTGGCGTGCATGATGGGAGGTTGATGTGCCGAGAGGGTGGCATGGGAGAGTGAGGTTGGGTTGTATGAAGTGGGTTGTTTGGTTGGAGATGAGAGAGGAGTTGAGGTAGGTGGTGAAGCTTGAGGAGGTTGGTTGGTTGGTTGTGAGAGGGAAGAATGGTGAGGTGAGGAGGATAGAAGATGGTAGAGTTGCCGAGAGGAGAGGTTTACATGGGTTGGGAGATATGTGTGATGGTAGGTGGTGTTTCGAGCACTCGGCAGGGGAGTAAGAGAGCTCGAATGGAGGGCAGTGAGCTCGGGATGTTTGGTGTGAGAAAGGTCGAGAATGAAGGAGGTGTGGTGGTTATGCATGGAGGACGTGGGAACATGGTTGATGGAGGTTGGGTTGCATGGTGGTTGGAGTTGGTTGTGAGGTGCATGCAAGTTGCATGAAAGTGCCGAGAGAGAGAGATGGTTTTGGGTAGGCATGAGGTTGAGGGAATGGTGTTGGTTGGTTGATGAAGGGAAGTTGGCCGGAGCTGGGAATGGGGTGCATGGTTTGAAGAGATAGAAGTGAGATTGGGTTTGGTGGTAGCCGAGAGTTAAAGAGTGGATGAGGAAGAGAGATGCCGAGAGGGGTTGCTTGGGGTGTTGCAGCAGGTTGGTTGAGGTGAGGGAGTGAGGCTTTGGTGGGTTGGTTTTGTTTCGAGATAGAGAGATGAAGAATGAGGGATAGAGGAAGGTGGTTGCTGCTGGGGTTGTTTTTCGAGCACTCTAAGCATTGAAGTAGAGTGCTCGAAGATAGGACAGTAGGCTCGGGGTTGAGTGAGGAGAGAGTGGGGTGTAATTCGAGCACTCGACATGGGGTCTTCGAGTGCTCGAATTAGAAGCAGTAGCCGCGGAACTGAGGTAGGCAACTGCAAGCACTCGAAGCTTGGTCTTCGAGTGCTCGAAATTAGGACAGTGGTGCAAGCAAGATTGGAGGCAGCAGCGAGCACTCGACAGGGAAGGTAGATTGCTCGAAAACATAGCAGTAGCCTCAGGATATTTGGTTTCGAGCACTCAACTGGACATCTTCATTGTGGGTTGACAATGGGCACTATTGCATGCATGGGATGCATTTTCATGCATGGTGTGCTAGCATGGATGAATGATTTTTTTATTCTTATGCATTGCATGAATGCATGCTATGGAATCATTAAATTGGACTGCAATATTGAGATGGAAATTGTAAACCTCGCATGGCATTAGAAAGTGGCAACTTCATTCCCATGAAGGTATGCATTGTGAAAATGTGGCAACATTTTTCCATGAATGCAACCTTCCAATGCATGGAAAAAAATTTTGAAATTTTTTTTTTTTGTCATTCCATGTAATGCATGGGGAAACTTTTAAACTTTGCATGCGGCAACCTAAATTCAAGCTATGCATAGAAAAATTTGAAACTTGGCACATTATTCCAATCCAATGCATGGATGGATAATTTTGGGAAAAATTGTCAAATTGCTTAACATTTCTAATGCCTGGATGAAAAATTTTCAAACTTTGCATTTCATCTCCAATGCATGGAAAATTTTGGGGAACCATGATCCAACAATGCGTTGAAAATGAGAGGTTGTGCACATGAGTTGCATGCCAAAGATCTTATGAAATTGCTCGAAAGCGATGGAAATTTCCGGGAATGAAAATTAGAGCTGAGAAGGTCTAAGAGGCCGGTCTAAAATTGCGGAACACAACTGAAGACCATTTCAGAAAAATCAAATTTTTGGCTTTTCTAAACCATTTCCCAGAAAATTTCAAGGCACGAACAATTTGAGAAGGTAGGGAAGCTTGGAACATCGAAAGAATTTCTTCCCTTGCTTTGCTAAATTTAATGTCGATTGCTAGACGAACCAGGATCAGGATCCATTGGAGAGATGGATCCTTAACGCTCCGTATGCAACTTGCCTCCTTCATATGGTCTCAAACTTGGATCAATGAATGGTGAGGGATATTGATCCTTCCGAAGAGAAACAAGTTTGGCCTTAGAGGATTTGAGCATTGCTTTTAATCTCACTTCTTTTATTTTCAGATTTAAGCAAAGGTGTTGCTTGTTCGAGATTATGGAGGCTCGTTGAATGTCATTGTTTTGACTAACAATGGCAGGATCATGACCTTTCATATTTGCAATCTCCAAGTCATATACCTCATTGTACTCAAATGGTTTGTTCACAGGTTGAGTATTATGGACAATGATTCTAGATTGGGCTGGAATGATTGGAAGAATTTTCAGCAACTTGTCAACATTCTCCTTACCTTTGTCCGGTGGTTCACCCTCAAAATGTTGAGGTAACTCCGGTGAAGAAATGGAAGGAGATGGACAATCCCACGATAGAGATGGATTTGGTGCTTCCCATAAAGGAGAGGAAAATGGTGATGGAATATCAAGCAAGGAGTTGACTTCCCGAATGGATTTGTCCACACCAAAATCCTCAAAATCAAAAGGGACCAAGCAAGCATGTAGGGGATCCTCCGTTGAAGGAGGTGGGATTGGATTTTGAATGTGCTCATCAGCAATAGTGATTTTAAAACACTCATTGTCATCTGAAGGAAGTTGCACAGCATTGAAGATATTGAGCTTAACATTCATATTCCCAAAAGAGATATCCATCAATCCGGATCTACAGTTAATGGAAGCATTAGCTGTAGCTAGAAAAGGACGTCCGAGAATTATGGGAATGTGTTTTCTTGGATCATGGACTGGTTCCGTATCAAGAACCACGAAGTCTACCGGGAAGTAGAATTTGTCCACTTTTATGATCACATCTTCAATAATTCCCCGTGGTTGCTTAATAGATCGATCAGCAAATTGCAACACTATCGGAGTTGGCTTTAGATCTCCCAAACCAAGTTGTAGGTAAACCGAATATGGAATCAAATTCACACTAGCTCCTAAGTCAAGGAGGGCCCTCTCGATTTTGTTGTCACCAATGACACAAGAGATTGTGGGGGCACCCGGATCCTTATACTTCGGAGGAGTGCTGTGCTGAATGATCGCACTAACATTTTCGGTTAACCTCACTTTCTTTGGTAAATGACTTCTGGAAGTGCGCTTTTGAGTGCACAAATCCTTAAGGAATTTTGCATAGGGAGGAATTTGCTTGATAGCATCCAAGAGAGGAAGATTGATTTTTACTTGCCTAAAGACCTCCCACATGTCTTGAATTTTGCAATTCTTATTCCTAAAATGTGTCGACTCTTGAAGACGTTGAGGGAACGGAGCTTTTGGCTCATAAGTAGTTTCCACATTTGGGGTGACATGCGTGGGACTTCCGTGAATGGTATTTGGACAAGAAGAACTTGGATTTGGACTTGAAGAGCTTGAATTTGGATTTTTCAACGGAGGGTTTTTCTCACTTGTGTCTCCATCAACCTTGTTGTCAACCACTCTACCATTCCGAAGGGTGGTGATAGCTTGAACTTGTTCATGAGTCGGCCCACTCGGAGGAGGGGTTTCATCAATCACATGCATTCCTCTAGGATTTTCAAATGGTTGAGCGGGAAGCTTACCCTTGTCTTTTTGAAGAAGTTGGTTCACTTGGTTAGCTATTTGTCCCATTTGATTTTCGAGCCTAGCTATGGATTGAGTATGGGAGTGAACCATTTGGAGAGTAGGTTGCAAGGATGTCAAGAGATGCTTGTTGGAATCTATGATTTGCTTGTTTAATGATTCCATCATTTGCACATTTAATGATTCCATCATTTGCTTGTTTGTAGCCACTATCTCATCAATTGGATTCACAGGAGGTTGAGTGGAGACATTTGGATTGTATGGGGGTTGGTAGCTTGAAGAGGCTTGGAAAGGCCTACCTTGATATTGAGAAGAGGGCTGATTTTGAGGCCCTTGATTTTGAAGTTGGGAATTTTGTGGGGCTTGTTGCCTCCACGAAAAATTCGGATGGTCTCGCCAACCCGGATTGTAGGTGTTGGAATATGGATTGTTCTCGGGCCGTGAGAACATGGCATTAGCTTGCTCTTGGTTGGGATTGGGAAATTGCTCCGGTGTGGGGCAATCTTCCGAGAGATGAAATGGACTATTACATGAGGCACAAACCGAACTTGCCGAATTTTGAGACAATGAAGGAGGAAGATGTGGTGCCATCAATTGGTAGAATTTATGAGCTATGGCATCCACTTGATATGATTCCTCCCTTATAGATTTTGGTTGAGAAAGGTTGGTGTTCTTTGCATTGGTTGAGGCCGGAGCCCTACGAGAATTATGTTGAAGTGAATTTTCGCTTAAATTCTCAAGTAGGGTCCAAGCCTCATCCGCATTCTTAGATATGAACATCCCACCACAAGAAGAATCAACCATGAATCTATGGGTTTCGGTCAAGCCGGCATAGAAAGCTTGCACTAATTGCCATTTTGGGATCAAATGATGAGGACATTTTCGAAGAAGATCTTGTAGCCTTTCCCAAGTCTCATGGAGTTGTTCTCCATCAATTTGAGAAAAGCTTAGAATGGAACGCCTCATTTGGTTGGTTTTACTCACCGGATAATACTTCTTAAGGAATTCTTGTTGCAATTGAGCCCAAGAAGTAATGGAATTGGGAGCAAGGGAGTTCAACCAATATTTTGCCCTATCCTTTAGGGAGAATGGGAAAAGATGGAGATGAAGTGCATTGTCCGAAAAACCTCTCAACCGGATGGTCGAACAGATTTCAAGGAACTCATCAAGATGCTTATATGGATCTTCATTATCAAAGCCATGAAATGATGGAAGCATTTGGATGGTTCTTGATTTGATCTCATATTGAGCTGCATCTATGTTTGGCATTACTATGCAAGAAGGAGAAGCATAGGTGGTAGGAATGAAATGATCTCTAAGAGTCATTGGTTCTACATTTGGAATTTCAGCCCTTTCATTCCCCGGATTTCCTACGTTATCCCCCATTATATTGAATTCAGTTTCAAGGTCCTTTGTAAGAGTGGGTTCCCTAAGGTTCCGTCTAAGAGTTCTTTTAAGTGAATTTATATCAATAGGCGAGTCAAGTGTGGGAAGAGAGAGTGACCTACAGCCAAACATCAACAATTCACAACAACATCATCGCAACAAATCTTTATCATCAACTCCATATACGATGTTCCCTTTCTCCTCAATTATCAAGACAGAAAATAAATGGCCACGACAAGGACCGATGCTTGGAATTGAAAATACACAATTGAAAAAGACTCGACAAGGGCTTGCAATTTATCTACTTCTAAGCTTAACACATGCACGATATTCACAATTTGAAACTAGAAGTCACGAGACTTACCTGGGGTCCTCTAGACTTACAATTTGCTAGCATTCCCACGGCGAGCTTCGAGTTCCTAGAATCTCACTTACAACACAAAAATGGTTAAACCACACAAGAAATATTCACAAAACACAGTATTCACAATCAAACTAAATTTAACCCTAAACTTTGGTTGCTAAACCGTTTGCAGTCCCCGGCAACGGCGCCAAAAATTGATCGGTTGATCAACTAACATCAACCTTCGCAATAGCACGAATCATTGTAAAATAGGGCTATTGGTCGGGTAAGTCGAACCACTGGGACTGCGCTAGTCTTAAGGCAACCTAAGTATCTAGAGTTATTTAAGAATGATAAGGTGTAATAAGGAGTTGTTGATTGGTTTGTCACTAAGGTAGTAATTGAAGTGTGCATAAAACAAAAATGCTAGTAAATGTAAAGGAAGGAGATCTAGGTAGAGAGGGCTAGGGAAGTGAATCCACTACCTATCCATAAGCATGTTAATACATCATTTACTTGGGGAATAATATATACACATAACCATGAAATGCAACAATATAAAATTGCTACATTACCTTCAAGAATTTTTATGAAATCAATAGGCAAGAATAACTTATCAAAGTATTGCATGTTTTAGTTACCTAAACTAGGTTGCAACCTTAGACATACTCACTAAGCATAGAGTTATCAAGCCCTTAATCACATAGTAGAAGCACATGACATTAGGAATCAAGAATAATCTATCAAAAGAGAACCCTAAGCTATAGACTATCAAATTTCCCAAGCATCATGCCAATAAAAACATTTCCATAAACTCATCTTCATTGTCACTATGAAAATGGAAGCAAAATAATCATAAGAGGAAACAATCTTAAGACAAGATCTTAAACTCAAAATGATCATTAATAGACATTGAAGCTCTTCACATCAAATAAAGCTCTAGTTCATGGAAAGGTCATATATATACATTACATCCCCAAATGTAAATAAAAAACAAGACATGCTTACAAGAAGGAGTTTCATCACCTCCCTAGAAGGGAGTTAGTTACCCATTGCCAAGCTAGAAGAAGGAAGAAGCTCCATCTTCATGGCCATTTTTGTGCAACCTCCTTGGAGCTTCAAGAACACCTTTCTTGCTGTCTTCTCTCTCCTCTAATCTTGTAGAATGGAGCTCCCTCTATTGTGTGGCTCTTATCCCTCTTATCTACCACCCAAAATGCCACCAACCAACATCTCCAACCACTTCATTAAAGAGGAAAACAAAATGAAGAAACCAAGGTGCAAGCGGGCTGAAATGAGCCATTTCCGAAGGGCATTCTGCCCAAAATTCGAGCACTCTAAGCATGGCCTCGAGCACTCGAATTTAGTGTAAAAAGCTCCATGCTTCACTTGCTCCGCCCAGACCTACTTTGGTTAAACAGCCATAACTTTGCGTTCTAAACTCCGAATGATGAAAAGTTTGAAGATTTAGAAAGCTAATTCAGAGCTCTAAATATTTCATGTTTTGGTGGAGATCCAATTCTCAAGGATGGTTGGTCGAAAATGAAGATCAAGGCAGAATTTCATTGCTGCCAGGCAGTTCTGCGCACCTCTGGTAACAAGGCCATAACTCTCTGCTACAAGCTCCGAATGACAAACCATTTGAAGATTTAGAAAGCTAATTCAGAGCTCTAAATCTTTTATGTTATGAGGGAAGTCCAGTTCTTGAGTTTGGAAGGTCAAAATGGCGAGCAAAGTCCAGGTTCTACTGCTGCCAGAATTCAGCATTGGCACCTTTTGTTGCTCAAGATTCCACAAGGCCTTATTCTTGTTCCATTTTGGCCAATGAACCTGAAAATGCATAAAAACATAGAAATGAAGATAATCTACATAAATTAACATACAACGGACTTTACTAATGCAATTTAGGGCGCTTGAATATACAATATTCGGCGCTTATCATCGGCCTCCTAAGAATATGAAGAAGAAGAGGCAGATGAAGAAGAAGAGGATCGCTCAGACTGAGCACGAGCTGGCTCTTCAGGCTCCTCTACTCGTTACCAGACCAGGCGGTCATATGTCTGGTTGGCCGTGGTCTTAAACCGAGTCATGGTCTGTAAAAAAAAAGAGACACTTGCAATTGTAGTCGGTAACAAAAAATAGTATATGAGATACATAATTGAAAGTACGACAGATATAAACATGCTTGTCAAATTAAGATAACAACTCAGAATATAAACACATGAACCTATCTATGCAAGTGGTAATGTAGCCAAGTATTGACAATTAATTATCAAAAAGAGTAAAACATGCTAGACATGATAAGTACGGAATGCAACCAATGTGGAAAACACAGGCATTGGGCATAAATATAATAACATGGACACAAATGAGGGTATATGAGCATCAATATGCAAAAACAGTGAAGTTTAAACGATCAGAGAAAAATGCGATCGATCCAAGTTGGATCGATCATAACATAAATTGGATCGATCATGCTCTGATCGATTAGAGCACTAGTGTGATCGATCGAACCTGCTGAGAAACGAAAAGTCACCTGTTCGTGATGTGGAAGACACAGGGCGAGTCCAAATGGTCACTTTAAGGCTCGTGACCCCTATACACCTCAACAATGCAAATTTGGTCACTTAAAATGGCACGCGACCCCTGATCCAAATTCGGAAACAAAATCTATATATACACATATATATACATATATACACATGCTTGCAATTCCAAATAAGGCAATGAAATCAATCATTGATGGTTCTAATCAGCATTGCAATTAAAATCACCATAAACAAAACAAAATGAAAGAGAATGAAAAGCTTACCAAAAATGGAGGAGAGAAGTGGACCGAGAGAGAAAGAAGAAGATCGAGAGCGGGGAAGGAAACTTGGGACTCGCCGGAGTCTCGCCAGAGATGGGGAAGATGAAGGAGAGACGCTCGGAGAGAAAAATGGCTTTGGATCGATGTAAGCGTCGATCCAAATGACCTTTGGGTCATTTTTTAAAAACTGTTCCTGACATGTTCGATCGATCACGTGGGTCAATGGATCGATCAAACCAAGATCGATCATGAAGGTGCTCAGATCGATCGAACCTGCAAAATGACAAAATATTTTTGGAAAATTTTTGAATTTTGAAAATTTAAAAACTCTTTTTAAATTTTTAAATTTTTTTTAAAAGTTGAAATTTGAAATTCAAAAAGAAGTCAAAGTCAAACGAAAGAACACAGATGGATTGGACAATGATCGAAACTCGATTGATCCAACAGGTGAAAACTTGCAAAAAACTTCGAACTATACACAGAGAGATGATTTTTTCAGAGATCCAAAAATTTTCTAAGTATAGAACTAAGATCGATCCAAGGAAAAACTGGTTTGATCAAGGGATTCTTGGATCAATCGGGAAGAATGTTCGCACGATACACAGAGCGATGAAATATGCAGAGAATCTTCGCACGATTGAACAGAGAGATGATTGTATGCAGAGATGATGTTCGATCGATCGAACTTCTTTTGTGATCAATCGAACAGGAACTAAATGCCTAATTTGAAAATGAAAGCACATGTATTCCCTATCAAAGTCTCAAACAATGTGTATGATCCTAGAGTATATCTAGAAGACGCAAGAAAATAAGGTAAAATAGAAATGGGGGAGGAACAGGGTTATAAACCCTATGAATCACTAGTGTTTAACGTCTCTAGCAAGAGGTTGGGCTTTTTTAGCCGTGATCAAAAATCTTGTTATGCATCCCCTCCTTGAACCCCACTTAACAAACTATTCCCTAAGGAAATTGTTGGGTTTGATTCAAGTGAGATTGATGGTCCTTTGTCAAACAAATCCTTAGGTCTCCATGCCCTTTTAATACTTGGTTTAAACAGAACATCTTTTAAAATTCTTTTAGAAGATAACTCCTTTGAAGTTTTAACATCAAACAGAGACTTATTTTTGGTAGATTCATTTCAATACATTTTTCGACAACACATACTTCTTCATGCTTGTCTAAAGAATTAAGGGTTGGATTGAAAATGTTCAACTTCACCTTCATATGCCTAAATGAAATTTTTATTGTCCTCGTCCTACAATTAATGTTGGTATTAGCGGTTGCTAAGAATGGATGACCAAGGATAACGGGAATTTGGCTCTTGGGATTTGCGATCGGTTCTGTGTCAATGACTACAAAATTGACCAGAAGAACTTATCAATTTTGATCAACACATCCTCGGTAATACCCCAGGGCTTTTTTATGGATCGGTCGGCTAGTTGTAACACTACTGATGCCGGTTTTAAATCTCCTAAGCTCAATTGAACATACACCGAATATGGGAGAAGGGTGACACTTGCTCCTAAATCAAGAAGAGCCCGGTTAATGACATGATCACCAATGATGCAAGAAGTAGTAGGTGAACCGGGGTCTTTGAATTTTTGGAGAGTGTTATGTTGCAAAATAGAGCTTACTTGCTTGGTCAAAACAACTCTTTTTGGTGCTTGGCTTGTGTTCTTCCTCTTAAGGGTGCAAGATCTCTCAAGAACTTGGTATAAGCCGGAATTTGTCTAATTGCATCCAAGAGAGGAAGATTGATCTTCACTTGCCTAAACACATCAATTATCTCATTGGCTTTGCTTTGTTATTTTTTTAAGAGAATTGAATCCTTTTAAGGCATCTGAAAATGGAGCCTTGGGCTCAAATTTTTTTTCAAAATCCTTTTCCAAAACATTTTAACATAAGGATTTTTTAAATCATTCTCAACAAAGGGTTCTTTCACATGCAATGAAGAAGGAATACGATGTGAGACGGGACGGGTGTCAACTTTTGGTTACACCGGTTCACTCTCTTCATTTTGAACACCAACTTAATTGTCCATAATTCTTCCACTTCTCAAGGTTGTCACCGCATTCACATGTTCAATTGTGTGACCTTTTGAGGAGGAATTGGTCTCCACAACAAATTATTGCTTGGGTGGTGGATTAAAAGACATTTTCCCTTTTTCTCTAGCATTCAAGGTACTAGCTATTTGCCTGACTTGGGTTTCTAGCTTCGTAATGGATTGGGAATAAGAATGAAGCAATTGGGTATTTGCCTCCAAAGTACCCAAAGTCGTCAAGACTTTCTCCTCAAAAGCGGGATTCCTAGAATTCCCTTGAGAATATGAAGATTGATTTGGGAAGTGAATGCTTGAAAATTGGTTTCCATGTGGTGCTTGGTATGATGATTTATAACCTTGGGAACCTTGGCTTTGCATTGGGGGTGGAACATATTTGCCTTGAAAACCACTCTAGGGAGGTGAGCCTTCCTCTTAGCTTTTCCAAGAGAAGTTTGGATGGTTCCTTCACCCGACATTATAATGGGTGCCAAAGGGATTATTCCCTTGGTTGCCAAATACGGCATTCACTTGTTCATGGTGCTCACTTTGCACATGTCCATGGGGACAATTAGAAGTAGAATGTAAAACACTAGAACAAGTCATGCAAGCTTCATTGGAATTATGATGATTATGACTAGGAGAGGAAGACACTTGATTTGCTGAATTTTGGTTAATCAAAAATTGATCAAACCGTTGGGATAAAGATTTCACTTCGGCGACTATGTCATTGGAATTGTCAACTTAATATAAGCCAACATTCTTCCTTCCACTTATGTTTTTACCATTTTTTGAAGACAAAGATCAATGCATTGAATTCTCACCCATACTCTCATAAAGACGCCATACATCGTCCTCATGCCTATCAAGATATGAACCACCTATGGAAGCATCAACCATACCTTTAAAATTATCCGACAAACTTTTAAAGAAAAATTGAACCAATTGCCACTTAGGAATGTCGTGATGTGGACACTTCCTAAGCAAATCATTTAGGCACTCCCATGCCTCATGAAACAATTCCCCATCCCCTTGTGAGAATTCTCTAATTGAAGTTCTCATTGAATTGGTCTGGGATACCGGATAGTATTTTTTAAAGAACTTTTGTTGCATTTCTGCCCAAAAAGTTATCGAAAAAGGCCTTAGATTATTGAACCAATATTTTGCCTTATCTTTAAGGGTGAAAGGAAAGAGTTTTAGTCGCAAAACCTTTTCTGGCATGTCCGTGTATTTCACGGTGAAACACACTTAAAAAAACTCATCTAAATGCTTGTAAGGCTCTTCACTTGGAAGTCCATGATAATTGGGAAGCATTTGAATAGTTTGTGGTTTGATTTCATAATGGTGTGCCCTAAATGGAGGTAATTTAATGTATGTAGGTACATTGTACTCATTTGGCATATAATGATCTCTCAAAGCAAGAGGAGGATTTAAAACCAGTGGCGCTATACGAGCACCATAATTGCCTTGAACTATGGGAGGTTGAGGTGGAACAAAAATTGGCCGAGGCATTCCCAATGGAACATGGCCTTGTTGTTGTGGAATGAAGGGTCTTGACATACCTAATGGTACTTAAATGTTGTCATGATGCACATTAGGGTGGAGGATACCTTGTTGGTCGATATAAATAAGGTCCTCCACATAGTCCTCATTATGTTCCTCCATTAATGAAATGGAGTGATGAGAGTTACCCCTTCCCCTAAGATTACGAACAATGGATTCAAAATTCAAATTAAATGGGACAAGAGTTGGATTCAATGATCTATGACCATGCATGCACTCACAAAACAAACAACAAGCATGTAGCAAGCATTTCTCCTAAGTAACAAATCAATCAACACTCCTCCTTATATATTGATCCCATACTCTCATGCTTTAAATAATATGCAAGAAAAGTAAATTGTCTCCACGCGGGCCGACGATTTAACTAGAGAAAGAGTTAAAAAAGCTTACAAAGGGTCCTTAAGCAACTTCAAATTATTATTTTTTCTTTGTCTTGCTTTGCTTTGTAAATTTTTAGATTTTTAGCTTTTTATGCTTAGCTTAGCTTGCTTGCTTTGCTTTAGAATCTTCTTTGCTTCACTTCCCTTGCTCAATGCACCTAGCCAATAAAGAATAAACTCAAAAAGTAATCAAAATAAAATAAAATAAAGACATGATCAAAAGAGTACTAATTCCTAATTGATTTCCAAAATACATTGTTGCTAAAGATCCCCGGCAACGGTGCCAAATCTTGGTGTGTTCATTGCAGTGTGCACCAAATTGCAATAAAGTGTGTAGTGTGGCCAAGTTTGAATTTATAGAATACCACTACCACTACTAACTATTAATGTAGTTAGAGTGAGTAGGGATCGTCCCAAGGGAAATGCACGGTATTCTTGTTCAGAAATCAATGTTAGATTAGTAGGTCGAGTGATCAAAGATGGATGGTGGTTGAATTAAACTACAATTTAAACTAAATAAATGCAAGGTAAAACAATTAAAGTAAGTGAGGTGTATAGAATATAAGAGAGGAGTCTTGGGATTTAGAGTTCACTACTAAGTATTACCTTTATAGACATTCAATGTTTGATGGATTAGGGGGATTATATGTTGTAAATTAAAGTATGTGTCATTAATTGAATTAACAAGCATGGATGGCCAAGTAAGTATACATTGTCTCGCCAAACTAGTGAATAGCACAACATATCAAATCAAGCTATTATTCCTTCCCTTAGGTCCACAATTAATGCACATCATCAAATTAGAGAAATATACTACTTGCATTCATAAGCATGGAACATCAAACAATAAGCATGGATTGTCCTCCTATCTAAGAAAGTAAGATAATTACACTACAACTAAACTAATGACATGAAAATTAAACTAATTAAACTAAGAAGGAGGCACAATCTATCAAGAAATAAGTATGTACCATCAAACAAACCATAAGAGTAATATATTTAAGCACCATGCCTTGACCACTACTAGATTCATAGTATCAACACACATAGACATGCATCAATGTCACAAAATCTATAAATAAACTCATGAACATTCATCCTAGCATACATAGACATATGGGTAGAATTAAATGATCAATTAGAAGTATTAAGTAACACAAATCATTGTAGAAATAAGTTTCAAATATATATAAGATGTCAATGCAAGAATTACAACACAAATCCCCTTCAATTATAAAACATCAAAGTCTAGGAGGCATGCTTAGGGCTATATCTAGCCCTAAGAAAATGGTTTAGGCACTCATTGATGTTGTCATCCAACCCTCAAGGGCTATCTCCATGGTAGAAATGGTATTCTTCTCCTTGGTATAAACCCTAGATAAGTGGAAGAACTTTCCCCCAAATGGTGTGTATCTTTCTCCCTCTAATCTCTAGCCTCCTCCCAACCTCAATATTGTATATAGTTCCTTATGATTCTCTCTTTCTTCCAAAATGGCCAAAATCCTTATATAGTTAGCTCAAATGTCACACACAATGGTCAGACCTTGTGCACTAGGGCCTCCCAATAATTGCACCACGAACACACCTTTTAATTGACTGGAACTCTGTTTTTCTCGCACTTGAGGTAGTTCGATTGATCATAAGGGTGCTTCGATCGATCGAACTATGGCGGCGCCTTTTTGAATAATGACAAAGTTGAGATATTTTTGGGATATTTTTGGAAAAAGGACAAAAGTGGTAGATGAGGATAAGATAAAAAATGTTCAATCGATCGAAAGGAATGTTGGACTATCGAACCGGGAAATTTCTTGAAGATAAAGACAAAAGACTCGATCCATCACGGCATGGTTGGAACAATCACTATGTGATCGATTAGAGCTTGATTCGATTGATCGAAGAGGGCTTCTTTTCACCACTTTGCTTCTACTTTGCTCCTTTTTTCCACTAAGCTTGAGATTGCTTCTTTTATGCTCTAATTCAGCTGAATTGACTTATTTTGAGGATAAGTGTCTGAAAAGGGAAATAATATGAAATTTGACTAAAATGGGAAAATAAGATAGAACAAGGTCCTAGAACGTTCAAGTTTAAAGGGTTTAAATGCGCACTTTTTAGTACTTATCACTAACCAATCCTTCTCTCGTGCCGCCATGGAGTCACCATAGGACGGGTTTCATTAATGGTTCAGAAATGATGATGGATAAGTTTTGGAAATGAGGCGCGACATTACATGACATTGCATCTCATAGCACGGCATGGTTCATTCATGATTCGGACTCTTGATATTGATATTGTAGTTATATTCTTCCTGGTATGGCATGATCTTGTCTTCTTTATTCTTATTCATTGTATAGATTCACTGGGTCATAAGAGGTGTATCTTAGGCACCTCCTACTGAGCCATTATTCTCATCCCTTTATTATTAACATTTTTCAGGGCTCGGGAAAAAAGTGGCAGATGACGGTCCACCACAAACTTAATTAGTTCGAAGATTTGAAGACCATTTTGCTACTTTTTGTGTATTTGAACCCATTCTTTTGGAAAGTTTTACCCTAAAAAGTATATTCATTTTGTAATGTAAATATAACCACACGACAGTACTTCTTGTGAACTTGGAACTATGCTGGTATGTTGTAATGAATGGGAAATGATGTTATAATATATGTTAAACTATCGTTGTTCGAAATTGTGGGTTATTGTGTTGTATTTGCCACGAATTTGGAAATTTGGTCGTGTATTAGGTTTTCTACAAGTTGGCTCACAAAGAGCCCAGTTTTCTGGAGTTTTAGGCTGTACATAGCAGTATTCCAGGGCTTATTGGCCGGTTGACAAGGCATGTCAGCTGACCGACAAACCATTTCGAGGCCATTCTAGTGAGTTGAGCATTTGAAAGCCTTGTTTTGGCCGGTTGATTTAGCCCTTTAATCGACCGAAACCCCATGATCAGTCGGCCGACACCTCATCTCCAGTCGGCTGATAATTCATTCTGAAAAGTCTTGAGAGCATGCTATTTCAGAGAATTGTTTTGGCCGACTGATCATCTCAGTCAGCTGGCCGCACCTGTACTTTCAGCCGACCGACGAAGGGCCATCAGTCGGCTGACTTGCCCTTTGACTTGTGTCTTTGACTTCTCTTTCTAACTTGAGTTTTAGGAATACCTTGGACCTTAAAATGATCTGTGTATTACCTATGAGCTTAGGAAATGACGGTATAGCCTTTAGTTGACCTCGGGTTCGGGTAAGGACCCGGTTAACGGTTCGAACCCACGGGTTCGGGTCGTTACAAAATTAGTATCAGAGTAAATGGTTCGAATACCATTAGGACGATGGGTAGAGGCCTACCTAGGATTGCATGGGAAAGTTGAATTGCATGACTATATGCTTATGTGTTAAGGTGTTTAAGTGATCGAAAGGCATGCATACTTACTTATCTGCCTATTTGCTTATGTGATCATATGTTTATGTGTTTAAAATGATGTATATTGTTACCATGATAATGATTGAAAGCATATTGATTTTGATATGATGATAAGTATAAGGAATATGGTAACGGCAAGTGGTAGGCACAGTGTGAGCAGTTCTTTTTTTATGATAATGTGACAAGGTAGGAGTATGGTTGTAATATGGTGTGGGTTATGATTATTGTAAGTATATATCCATGTGTATATGCAGTCAAGCATGGGATGGTTGTGTGAGTTTTGACCTGAGTATGTGAGAAGCTTGGTTGCTCCAGGATTGTTGGGTGCCAGTTCTTATCGAACGAATGGGTTGGTCTTTTAGCTCATGGACTGAGCTATTTGGTGTGTAGTCATTTTGATATTCTTGTTGCATTTTGTGAGGTGCTTAGAGCATGACTTTAGAATAGGTTCATATGTCATGGCTCGGTGATTATATTGTATATGAGTTTCATGCATTGGTTTATGGGTCCTTGTGACAGTGTAGGTCAGGTGTTTGAGTGAAGGTTTCATGGGAGAAAGGTATGACCTTAGAAGGTTAGTGTTTGTGACTTGGGTCACGGTTTGGTGCGGAGGTTCTTTTTGAATCGGTCGTGGTAGGTATGACAGAGGTTATTTAAGTCACGAATATAGTCTATGGGTTATGGAGGTGTATTTTGGGTTTTTTTTGGTACGGTCTGAGGAAGCGTGTTGGTTATGATTGTCAACGGGACTTGTTGGACGTACTCTGTGAGTCTAGGGTGGCGTAGGTATTGACTGGAGTCGTGCCCGTGTCGGGTGATCGATTATTTGATGTGATTCGGTCCGTGGGTTGTGAGAGTGTATTTTAGAGTCTGGTTTGTCAAGGGGTGATCCCCATTTTGGAGAGTTACATGAGTGTGCTATGTGTAATTGACTCTTGGTGAGTCGATTGCATGGCTTGGTCGATGAGCGGGGTTCTGGGTTGGCACGAGTGTCTAGAGAGTCTCGAGGTGGTGTTTAGTGGTTAGTGTTAGTTATATAGAGCATGATTGCACTATAAGGCAGGTTGTATGAGGTCATTGAAGTGCTCGGTCATTTGTGGATGAAGTGATTGATGGTAAGTACTGTGTTACCAAATTGACTATGTTTTGGAAGTTAAAAGTTGTGGGCTGGAATTATATTTCATTTTGTGTTTGAAGTATCAAGAATAGTACTTGGTGTTTGAGGATCCGAAAAGATAGACTGATGATAAGAATGACTGGGACGAGGTTGATCTTGTAGGTTTTGTTGGTAGCCCCATTTAACTTTTATCGGCTGAGGAGAGATAATGATATGAACCTAGGGTGTGAAGTTTTCTTGTTTAGGCATGTAGATTGCCTTAGGAAGAGTGGATTAAGTATCTAGTTAAACGTTAGTGATTGATGGCATCGTTGATGGTTCTTAAGAAATAGTTGGGTGTTGAGTGTTTTGGGTTTTGTACTCATTTTGTTTTGAGGATTTGTCGATATGGCATTGTCGTATGGAGGTTATTTTCTAGTGGTAAATAATGGTCATTATGGGGGAGTATCGAGAGTAATGCTTATTCTCTTGTTATGATGGTATTATCGTGAGGATGTTTGAGGAAGAATCCCTTAATAGTGGCTTAATGGTCCAGTGGGATGATAGGTTTAAATTGTTGTTTAGAATGAGTAGCAGTAGAGGTGTTATTTTGCGGTGTTTAGTATTAATGAGCATAATGGTTTAAAGTATGATCTGAGGATGGATTAAAGAATGTGAGTTGTTTGTTGTGTGTTGTCAGATAGGTGATGGGATTGTGCGCTAGTCGAGGTGATTGTGGACTGTTTAGTCTTTTAGAACCAGTGAGGGCGATGTTGCCAGATAGGCACCCTTCTCTTTTGACAAGTCAGTGCGTTGTTGTGATTGAGGTCACAAGTTTTGTGTACACGGTGATTGAGAAATTATTGCCTAAAAAGGAAGAGATGAAATTGGTGGCAAAATGTCTTTTTATGGCTTAGAGGTTGTCATTTGGGAGTGACTGATTCTAGGTAGAACGGGACGTGTTGTTTAACGTACTATGGTTGTTCCTAATGTTATTACGCCGTGAGCAATTAGTACTCTCATCTAATTAGTTTTGGTTAATATGGGTATCGCGGTGTAGCGTATGCAAGGTTCCGGTGTTAATAGTGTCTGACGGTCCATTAGTGGCAGTCACCTAGAATTGTATTCGCAGTCCCATATGTGTTTCCAGTTGGTTCTTCTCCTTGTGTGTAAGGAGTTTATTTCATCTCAGATGAGATCGGCTGTCCACGGTTGGACGATTGGTAAACAGAGTGTGACAAGGTGTCAGGAGCATTCGGGTGCGAGTTGTCAGTCTTTGGTGAGTGTGGGGTTATTACCCTTCCATTTGTTTTGATCCTGACAAGAACGTAGTTTGTCATATGTCTTGTTCTCCATTAAGGAGTTGTGCGCGTCCGCGGATGGGCTGACTTGTGTATGGTTTGTTATGCTGTTAGCATTCACCCATAAAGGTTTGGGTAAATGGGTCGACTCACTCCCACGGAGGGAGGTGGAGTCTTTGATTTTGTAGTACTTGTTCTGATAGTGGTCTTAATCGGGGGTGTATGAGGCACGAGTTGTCGAATAAAGATTGTATGTTTTTGGTATTTAGTACTAACAGTGATGGCTAGGGAATGTGTCACGAACGGCAGTTTGAGGATGATTAGGTGATGTGATGTGAGTCATGTACATTGATGTTTTTATAGGTGTTTGATTCGAGCAGTGTCTCGAGGACAAGTGTCGATGTTGCCTTTAGAATTACGTGATTAGAGAAAGTGAAGGTGGGATTCCGTTGAGGAATAATTGGAAAGGTTGATTTTGGTTTTGTGAACTTAGGCATGGAATAGTTGTATTGTGTATTTTGACGAGGTAAAAATAGAATCGAGAAACGTTATGAGTTGTTTACCTGGTATGGGTGTTATGAGGAGACTAGAGATCTTTTATACTGGTTGGTGATTGTGACGTTTGGTGCCGTATTGTTTTTAGCTTATTACGAGTTGTATAATTGAGGAATGATTGGGATTCTTAGAGCTGGTATGTGACTATATAGTTGTTGAGGTTACGTCCGTAGAGTGATGGATGGATAGTGAGTGGATTTTATGGTTGTTTTGTGGACTGTGTGAGATTGTGTTTAAGGTTTGGACTTGAGGACAGGAACGACATCTGTGTTGAGACCAGATTGAGGATGAGAATGTCCTGGCCAACCATTTCTCCTGAATCAATCCCCCTTTAGCACGATGTCGGATCAAAAGGTCAATGATTGTTTCGACTTGTCACGGATACTGAGCGTATGCTACTGAACGTTGTGTCGGTGTGGATTCAGGAAGTTATTATGGGTGACGAGGTATGTTAGGTAGGACCAAGTGTCCAATCTGTTTGATTATTTAAGATCTCATTTTGAGGATTTGTGTCCTGAGTATAGGATAGTGTGCTATACTGATTTGGTGACTAATGTTTATGCAGTCGTTGGGAGATTCATTGTTTAGTCATCTTGAGGTTGTTAAATATAATGATTGTCTTTTTGTGCGATTAATAGTTGTTGGAGCGGTTATGTGATGGTGCAGATACGCGTTAGATAGCGAGTACTTGGTCTGATGGAGATGTATAGAATTGGGGTTTTGTATGTCCTTTGAAGGATGAGTTAAGGTTGGATGTTGTAATGTTCGGTGGCCTGATGACCTTTGTTCTTTCATGCTCTGAAGCCTTGTGTAGTAGTGTAGAGGGGACTAGTGTTGGTTTTTGATAAGCGCCAAATATTACATATTCAAGCACCCTTATTTACATTAGTTAGGTCTATTAGTTAATCATATTGTATATATTAGCTTCATTTGTGTGTTTTTGTTTACTTTCAGGTTGGTTCCCCAAAGATAGTTAAAAATGCGGCTTTGTTGAGTTGTTGAAGAGTCAGAGCATGTTGTTGCCGGGGACCTTCATTTTGGCCAAGCTAGTGATCCCTTGAACTCAAGGTTATCCTTGCAAAAAGTGCTAAGAACAATGATCGTGTCATTGGGCCGAGTTGAAGCAAATTCAAGAAGTAATTCAAGCCTAAGTTGCAGCATTGCAGGCTCCCGCAAGGAGTTGCGGGCACTTGCAATTCTAGGCAGAAAGATTCAAAATTTGCAGGGGCCTGTAAAGCACTGCAGGCCCCGGCCAAGAGCCTTGGGGAGTACCCTTGACTCCATGCGGGCGCCCGCAAGGAGTTTCTGCTGCCCGCCATTTCATCAAAAGAGTTTCGAATTTTGTAAGGGCCTGTAATGCGCTGCAGGCCCCTTGCCAAGGGCAAACCCTGATGCTATGCGGGCGCCTGCCGATCTGCAGAAAGCAAGCCACCCACTCCATGGATTTGCTCAAGTTGTCCCTTTGACCCAATGTGTGGTTCTGCAATCTTCTAGGGATGGTGAGCCACGAAATTAGAGTGGTTGGGAGGCTATCTTTTGATTTATAGAAGGCTTGTATGGTGGTAGAGATATATCTCATCTTGTAAGACATTTCTAGAGAGGGAAATATTAGGTTCTTGAGAGCTTGGCTTGTGGATGGCCTCTAGGTGCAAAAATGGAAGGGTTCCTCATCTCTACTCCTTCCTTATTTGTGTCTATGGGTAACTAACTCCTTTTCTAGAAAGGTGATGAAGCCCCTCCTTGTAAGCGTGCCTTAGTTTTGGTTTATTTTGTGGAATGATGTATATATGTGGTTGTTTCATAATCTAAAGTTTGCACTTGATGTAATGGACCTAAATTTCTATAAATGATCATGTTGAATCTATTATCTTGTCTTAGATTGTATGTTCTCATGGTTGCATGGCTTGCATTTTCATAGTGACAATGAAAATGAGATTGAGGAATGGTTTTAATGGCATGTTGTTTGAGAAGCTTGATAGTCCATGGCTTAGGTCCTTCCTTTGATGTTCTATTCTTGATTTTTAACTTCATGTGCTTGTATCATTTGATTGAAGGCTTGATAATCTCTAGCTTAGTGAGCATGTCTAAGGCTATACCCTAGTTTAGATAGTTCAAGCATGTAAAACTTTGATAGGTTATTCTTGCCTCTTGATTTCATGAATTTCTTGAGGATAATGTAGCAACCATGTGTTGCTACATATCATGGCCACTATATATGTTGTTTCCCCAAGTTTATCATAATCTAGCATGTTTATATGGCAGGTAGTGGATTCACTTCCCTAGTCCTCTTTACCTAGATTTTCTTTATCTTAAGTTCCTTTAATTTATTATTTATGCACATTTTAATTCCAAGTACCAAGTGACAAACCAATCAAAACTCGACACCTCCTTCATCAAACTAAAGTGATTTTAAAGACCTTGGTTGCCATAAACTAGCAATCTCTGTGGTTCGACTTACCCGTCCAATAGCCCTATTTTACAATGATTTGTGCTATTGCAAAGGGTTGATTATAATTGTAATCGGATCGACTGACTAATTTTTGGCACCGTTGCTGGGGATTGTAAATGGTTTTGTAACCGAGGTTCAAATATTAACTTTGGTTTGATTATGAATATTGTGTCTTGTGAATATTTTCTTGTTGGTTTTGGTGACATTGTGTTCTAAGTTTTCTTGTGAGATTCTAGGGACTCAAGGCTTGCCGAGGGAAAATTGAAAATATCATAAGTCTAGAGGACTTCAGGTAAGTTTTTCGAGGTTCTAGTTTCAAAATTGTGAATATCTTGCATGTGGTTAAATTAGAGATATTTGATTGTGGAGCCCTTGTCGAGGCTAGTTCTATTTTACTGTATTGCAAAGCATTGGTCCTTGTTGTGGCCATTTAATTTCTGTCTTGTTGATATTTGAGGAGAAAGGGAACATTGTATGTGGAGGTTATAGTGAAGAACTGTTGTGCTTGTTGTGAATTGTGTAGTTGATGTTGGGACATAGGTCACTATCTTTGCCAACTCTTGAAGCCCCAATTGATATAAATTCACTTGAAAGGACTATTAGAAGAAACCTTAGGGAATCTGAAAATCTAAGAGAAATTGAACTTGAATTTAATACATTGGTCAGAAATGAGGAAATCAATAATGATAGGGTTAAACTTCCAAATGTGGTACCTATGACTCTTAGGGACCATTACATCCCTACCACTTATACCTTTCCTTCTTGCATAGTAATGCCAAACATCGAGGCAACCCAATATGAGATCAAATCTAGCACAATTCAAATGCTTCCATCCTTTCATGGCTTTGAAAATGAAGACCCCTTATAAGCATCTTAATGAGTTCCTTTAAATTTGTTTTACCATCAAGCTAAGGGGTTTCCCTGAAAATGCTCTCCATTTGCATCTCTTCCCATTCGCCTTAAAAGATAGGGCAAAATATTGGTTGAACTCCCTTGCTGCAAATTCCATAACGACATGGGCTCAATTGTAACAAGAATTCTTAAAAAAGTACTATCCTGTGAGTAAGACTAACCAAATGAGGCGTTCCATTCTTAGCTTTTCACAAAGCGATGGGGAACAACTCCATGAGACTTGGGAAAGACTTCAAGACCTACTTAGGAAATATCTGCACCATCTAATTTTAAAATGGCAATTGGTGTAAGCTTTCTATGTTGGTTTAATCGACCCACATAGATTCACGGTTGACTTATCATGTGGAGGGATGTTCATGTCTAAAAATGCGGATGAGGCTTGAACCTTACTCGAAAATTTGAGTGAAAACTCATTGCAACATTATTCTCGTAGGGCTCTAACCTTAACCAATGCAAAGAACACCAATCTATGTCAACCAAAGACAATGAGGGAAGAATCTTCTCAAGTGGATGCCATAGCTCACAAATTCTATGAATTTATGGCACCACATCTCTCTCCTTCTGTAATACCCCTAAAATTAAAAAGGATATAATTGAGATTTTACTATTTATTTGAAGTGTTTTATGTGTTTAGGTTTAATTGATTAAATTATTTGTTCATTCTTTATTTGATTTAATTGTTTAGTTTTTAATTAATTTAATTGTCATTTAGGTTGTTTTTGAATTGTTTTATTGGTTAATTATTTTATGTAATTTAATTGTGGTTTTAATTAATTGGTTAATTGTTTTTTTTATTTTTATTTTATTTAATTAAATAGGTTAAATTATTAGGGTTTTGTCTCTTTACTGTCACGTTTGAATAAAGCCGCCTTGTTTAATTAAGCCGCCTTAGAGATGTAAGGAATTGTTGATTACTGTCTCTACGATTAAAGTAGAATTAGGGTTAATATCTTTTCCTAAGCCTATAAATAAAATAATAAGGGTCTGCTTAGGGTTGTAAGCACAAACCTTATTCACGAATAGTGAAAATACAGAGAGTGAAATAGAGAGTTTAAGGGAAAAACTGAAGGAGAGGAAGGTAGGGTTTGAGCCAAAGATTGTAAGCCGGACTAAGGAGGAAGCTTGAGGGCTGTTTAAGGGTTAGAACCAGAGCAGAGGAATCCTTGACGGAGATCACGATCGCTGGAAAGTCTAGGAAGAAGACGACGTCGAAAGGTTTCAAACCGAAACCGAAAGGCAAGTTCTTTTCTTCCACCTTCCCGTTGGCTTGTGTTCTGTGCTCCTAGATAGTCTCTAGGGTTTAATTAATCAGGAACTGGAATTTACATGGTTAATATATGCTATATTGATGGCTGTTCGTTGTTGAAATTAAATCTGTTACAATTCGTGCAGGTCTGTTTAGTTTTGGTTCCTTAAAGCATGTAAATTCTATTGGAATTTTAGTTACTGTATTTTCTTTCAACTACTGTAAACGAATGATTGGGATGCTATTGGGATTAGATAGGACTCCTAAGTTCAGTAGTGAAAAGGAACAGAGGGGATTGGAAAGGAATTGATATTGCAAAATAGTTTCAATTTTGTTCCTAAAGCATGTTTTGTTTCTGTAACAAATTTAGTTTTAATTTAATTTCAACTTCTGTAAATGAATCATGGGAATGTTACTAGGGTGTTATAAGACTCTTAAGATGAGTTTTAGAAATCAACAGAGTGGTAGGGATGGTCCAGAGACAGAGCAAACAGACTGAAACGAAGCACCGGGGACTGCAGGCTCTCAAAGGAAGTGTGAGCCGGCTCCATAGAAGTGGGAGCCGGCTCCCACAACAAGTAGAGCCGGCTCTAAGGAGTCCTAGAGCCGGCTCTAGGCTGAAAAAGAGCCTGCTCCAAAATTTGGAGCAGGCTCCCTTTTTATTTTATGATTTGTTTTAATTTTTTTTAATTTTCTACGTACTGTGCTTACTATTGGAGCATGGGTTTTAAATCTGTTGGGTCTGGGGTTCCACAGAGAGTTTAGAAGGCTGAATTTGGGTGTTATTAGGACCTTAAATTGATTAGGGTTTAATTCTAAATTGTCGGGACAAACAGTGTAAAAATTAAGACACTCCCTATGTTGTTAACAAATGGAAGATAAATTAATTGTTGAATTAAATTTCAGCAATTTGATGGAATATAATGTGTTTATAAAACTTGTTTTAGAATGCATTCAAGTGCATGATAAGGTCATTTAATTATTAATTTTGATCTATGCATGTTTAGGAGGCTAGTTGCTGAATTATTAAATCGTTTCCTACAACTATATGGTTAATGCTTGGATTTAAATTGCTGAAATATTAAACAATCTTCTGAAATTGTTTTAGCAATTTATTGGATAATAATAGGATTATTTAACCTATTCACATGCATGATGGAGTCCCTGACATATTAAATTTGGTCTATGCATGCTCTGGATGTTAGTTGTTGATTTATTAAATCGTCTCCTGCAACTATATGGTTAAATGCTTGGATTTAAATTGCTGAAGCTTTAAATATTTTTCTGCAATTATTTAGATGGTGGTTTTTGGGTTTGTAAATTATTGAACTGTTATATATGTTGTAATTTACATGGATATGGAGGATTGTATGTACCGGTATGGGACGGTGACATACTAGGGACGGTTTAGCTCAAAATGCATAAACCTAACCTAATGGATTAATGGAATGGATTGAAAGATATCGAATCCTAATTGTGACTAAGTCAGATCAGCTGTAACCAAGTTGGATGACTTCCTGGATTAACGGATGGTAGTTAAGTCATATCAACTGAATAAGTTGAGTGACTAACTAGTTGGTTTATTGTATGTCAGTTTAGTAAATAGTTGAACTGCATACCCTGGATTTGGACAGACTTTATGTATATGTTTATGGTACCACGAGTTGAGCTTGAGTCTCAGACTTGTTGGTTAGAGTGCGTATATGCAGTGGATGCGTAGCTGGCTATAATAGGTTGAGGTGTACCCTGTTAGGTCTAGGTGCTCATGCCCACTTTTGGGTGCGTTTTTGCATGTTGCCTTCTATTCAAGTTGAGACCCCCTACATAGTCCAGTGAATGTCCCTTAGTATGGATATTTATATATGTATGGACTAGATAGCTATTGCTGAGATATCTAGGGTGTATCTGCGTATCGGGTCACTGTCTAGATTACAGCTAGGATAGAACCTGCATGTGGGCCTGACCCACTCTTATTTTTACAGGTGTTCGTCAGTTCTAGGCTTAGAGCTTGATCATGCTGAGCAGATACAGTTATTCACTCCACCGACGACGTAGGAGTATTTTTCTTCTCATTATGATCGTTGGTCGTCTTTGCAGTTGTTCATGTTCAGTATTGGAATATTTTTAGTAGGGGTCCACGAGATGGATTCCCGAGTTGTATTAGAAGTAAAGGAGAAGTTGGTGTATTCAAACTAGTTCTTGCATATAAAGTTTATTCGGAGGGTTTTTCCCATTAAAGGATTTTTATTTTAGTTCTTTTCAGCAAAATTTTATTTATTCCTGTTTCCTATATTGTATTCTGTGTTCGTTAAATTGCTAATTGGTTTGATATCCTCGGGTAATCGGGCGTGGGCCTGGCCAACCTGCATTCGAAAATTTGGGGGTATCACAGTTGGTATCAGAGCACTCCAGGTTCTAGTGTTCTTAGGAGTGTTTTCGTTATAGGACTTCCACGTTGCGTCTCTTAAAAAACTTAGAGCCATATTAGGATTTGTTGTACTGTTGTTACGGTTCGGTAGGGGGAGCCGATGTCAATTATATTCCATAGTTATGGAATGGTTGACACTAGGAGGACGATCGGGTTCAGGGCAGAAGTGATACGGACCCAATAGAGTAAATGAGGATGTTGTCAAATTCTTGGTCAGAAACAGAACTTGGGGATCGAAGATTTAGTCCTAAGGTTGGCATTACTTGGGAAGTATATGCCAAGACTGGATTAAGATATCGGTGTTTGGTCAGTATATCGGGGCCGGCATAAATTTCAGATATTCTCAAAAAAGAGACAATCGAAGAGTAGGATTCTGAAAAGGGTCCTAAGGGAGGAAATTTTAGTGTCTCCAAGAAAGGGGATGTTAAAGCTTGAAGATGAAGGATCGCATGGAGGTGATCTCATTCATCAGCAGGATGGTGCATGATACTAGTAGAATTGGTGTAGATTAATCTACATGTGGATGAAATTTTTGTGTCGTCTCTTAAAGAGTCAATTGGAAAGTACTCTTTAGGCGATTGGGAATCGGATTGAGTTCTTATAGTTGCATAGGCAAAAGTATATTGTTTTTAAGCCATGGTTACAGACAGGTTTCAAGGTTGGATGATTACCAACGAAACTAAGAAATGAACTCTTGCGACATAAATTGTGAACTTGAGTTCAAATGGGGTTTTTCTTCTCTGGAATGGAGGATGTTTTAATTAGAAATTATATTTTGGTTGTTTTGTTGCATTGTGTGTATCTATGTGTTTGATTTTGTTATTTTGTGTTGCATTTTACTACTATGTGTTTTATTTTGTTGTTACGTGTTTTATTTTTGGTAATTAGCTCGGATTGGGAGTATGGTTTAGTTGGGGGCACACATATGTGATTAGCCAACTATTGTTTTACTAACACGGAGTAATTGCGCTATGTGCGCTAGGATTTGTGAGCGTGTGGTCATGGGATTTGGTAGATATACATGAGTTTAACCAATCTATTGGACCTGAATATGTTTCATTATGGTATGTTACTTGGGATCGGATAATTAACCTATCAGTACGCGTCAACTAACCTAAAACGATGGGTTTGATGTGCTTTACACTAGATAGGGATTTGTTTTTACAACACCCTAGGATTGGTGGATATCATTATGATTGTATTCATGGGGTTGTGGTAGATAAAGACTGCTGAAATGCTACCATAGTTTGTGAAAGGTGTCAAAGGTGCGGAAAAGCTTCAGGGAAATTTCTGAAGTGACCACCAAGACGGAAGGAGAATTTCGTGCTGGTAGTATTTAGTAAAATGTCGTCGAGAGAGGAGGGTAGACCGATTAAATATTCATCAATCTATTCGTTATTAAGACACTATTCATAAGGGTGTCATTTGGAGGGGTTGCTGGTGTTGTACTTAGAGGAGGAACCAAAGTTTCTACATTGTATAAAATGTGGAAATTTTTAGGGTCATAATTCGCAACAATTAGCTGTTGTTAGGACATGGATGACTATATGGAGAATGGGAAAAGTTCCATATTCGTTTGGAACGAAACAAGGAGTAAAATTGACACTACTTATATTAAGGAAGTAGGGTGTGTCAAAGACAGGATGTTGAAATCAAACACCCATATAATGAAACGATGCACGGTGTATGTGAAAAAGTCATAGTGAGTTGACTTTCAATGACTTGAATTTCTGGAATGATTTTATAAGCGGTAAGATATCACTAATTGGTACTGCATCGATTCAATTGCAGGGTTAGCTTTTGACAGTGCCCCAAATTAAGTATTTGGTGCAGACGGAAGCTGGTGGTACCAGACTAATGGTACTTTTGGTAGACAGATTGGGAGAAGGATGCCGGGACTGACGTTCAGAACACTTAGTTCTTTCTTCATACTGACGGATAATATGATGATCTGGAGCAGATTTTTGGAGGGTCGGAGGAGGGACAAAGTGATTTTGTCTTCCAGTCTGATATAATTAGATGGTCGAGATGGACCAGCAGAGATCGCTAGATCTTTGCAGTCATTTTCTATACAAAAGTGGAAATGATAGAGCATTTTCACGGGTTTAGTTGAGGGATTGCTAACTTTACCAGAGGGTTAGGATTCTGGATGGGATACTGGTTGATTTCTAATGAAATCAGCTCAATTTTTAGTTTATTTTGAACTGGTAGGACATCAGTTCATATGGATAGAGTGGATTACGTGACAACCTAGATGCATTAAAGTGGGGATTTACGCTTCGCTTGAAGTTTTGTCTGGTGGAATGGAATGTGGAGGTGGATGCTCTCAACAACCGATAGGAGTTTTCGGTTAGTTGTTGCATTAGGAGTTGAAGTCTTAGTTTATGTACTAATGACACTTGCTTTTACCAAGGAAATTAAGGGGGGTCAACCTCAAATATCGGAGCTGACCCTAGAGGTAGTGTTACCTTACTCAAAAACAGTATACGGTACTAGAGGAGGATTCGTTGATTCGGTGAATGTTGTCGGAGTGACTGAGATATAAAATTTGTAGAAATTTTCTCGATGCACTCGGACGGTTATAAGGAACATCAAGACATTAAATTTCAGTTCTAGTGAACAAGTTTGGGAAAAGACGTGTATATAAACGTCTATACGAGTCACACCTGTTAGAAAATGAGAGTAGGCTTAGTTAGGAATGGATGGTTGGTCGAGATTATCAACATTTACTGGAATTTTAGTTTCATAGGGATTAAGAGTGGTGGATTACGCAAGTTTGCTGAGGGACATTAATTCTCGTAATGTTCACTTTTGGACTTCGCATCAGTTCTACATTGCACTGATAACGGAGGTATAGCTGTGGTTCATATCTCGACAGAAGTTTGAATCGAGAGTGTACATTTGATCAGTTGATTTGGAATGTCTTCCATATCGGGAGCAAGGTGTGTTGTCGGGGAAGTTGTTATGTATTCAATTATTTTCATGGATAGTGTTACTAAATTACTAGGATGGGTGCATAGACGTTTTGCAAATCTATGCTATGGAATTTGGAGGAATGTGGATCTTTACCCTGTATAAACAAATTTGGGTAAGAGTGAGTAGTTGCTAAATCCAACTTATATGTTGAATAATTTTTATGTTTTCTTTTACATCGGACTCATAAATTGTTCCTGGAAGTTTTGGAGTTCAGTGGAGCTCCTACTCAAAGGCAGCGTTCACAATGGAACGTTAATGAATTTTAATGAAAATAATTCAGGTTTCGTGAATTCCGAGGACGGAATTCTGCTTGTTAGGGGGGGACAATGTAATACCCCTAAAATTAAAAAGGATATAATTGAGATTTTACTATTTATTTTAAGTGTTTTATGTGTTTAGGTTTAATTGATTAAATTATTTGTTCGTTCTTTATTTGATTTAATTATTTAGTCTTTAATTAATTTAATTGTCATTTAGGTTGTTTTTGAATTGTTTTGTTGGTTAATTATTTTATGTAATTTAATTGTGGTTTTAATTAATTGTTTAATTATTTTTTATTTTATTTTATTTAATTAAATAGGTTAAATTATTAGGGTTTTGTCTCTTTACTGTCACGTTTGAATAAAGCCGCCTTGTTTAATTAAGCCGCTTTAGAGATGTAAGGAATTGTTGATTTCCGTCTCTACGATTAAAGTAGAATTAGGGTTAATATCTTTTCCTAAGCCTATAAATAAAATAATAAGGGTCTGCTTAGGGTTGTAAGCACAAACCTTATTCACGAATAGTGAAAATACAGAGAGTGAAACAGAGAGTGTAAGGGAAAAACTGAAGGAGAGGAAGGTAGGGTTTGAGCCAAAGATTGTAAGCCGGACTAAGGAGGAAGCTTGAGGGCTGTTTGAGGGTTAGAACCGGAGCAGAGGAATCCTTGACGGCGATCATGATCGCCGGAAAGTCTAGGAAGAAGACGACGTTGAAAGGTTTCAAACCGAAACCGAAAGGCAAGTTCTTTTCTTCCTACTTCCCTTTGGCTTGTGTTCTGTGCACCTAGACAGTCTCTAGGGTTTAATTAATCAGGAATTGGAATTTACATGGTTAATATATGCTATATTGATGGCTGTTCGTTGTTGAAATTAAATCTGTTACAATTCGTGCAGGTCTGTTTAGTTTTGGTTCCTTAAAGCATGTAAATTCTATTGGAATTTTAGTTACTGTATTTTCTTTCAACAACTGTAAATGAATGATTGGGATGCTACTGGGATTAGATAAGACTCCTAAGTTCAGTAGTGAAGAGGAACAGAGGGGATTGGAATGGAATTGATATTGCAAAATAGTTTCAGTTTTGTTCCTAAAGCATGTTTTGTTTCGGTAACAAATTTAGTTTTAATTTGATTTCAACTTCTGTAAACAAATCATGGGAATGTTACTAGGGTGTTATAAGACTCTTAAGATGAGTTTTAGAAATCAACAGAGTGGTAGGGATGGTCCAGAGACAGAGCAAACAGACTGAAATGAAGCACCGGGGACTGCAGGCTCTCAAAGGAGGTGAGAGCCGGCTCCATAGAAGTGGGAGCTGGCTCCCACAACAAGTAGAGCCGGCTCTAAGGAGTCCTAGAGCTGGCTCTAGGCTGAAAAAGAGCCTGCTCCAAAATTTGGAGTAGGCTCCCTTTTTATTTTATGATTTGTTTTAATTTTTTTTTAATTTTCTACGTACTATACTTACTATTGGAGCATGGGTTTTAAATCTGTTGGGTCTGGGGTTCCACAGAGAGTTTAGAAGGCTGAATTTGGGTGTTATTAGGACCTTAAATTGATTAGGGTTTAATTCTAAATTGTCGGGACAAACAGTGTAAAAATTAAGACACTCCCTATGTTGTTAACAAATGGAAGATAAATTAATTGTTGAATTAAATTTCAGCAATTTGATGGAATATAATGTGTTTATAAAACTTGTTTTAGAATGCATTCAAGTGCATGATAAGGTCATTTAATTATTAATTTTGATCTATGCATGCTTAGGAGGCTAGTTGCTGAATTATTAAATCGTTTCCTACAACTATATGGTTAATGCTTGGATTTAAATTGCTGAAATATTAAACAATCTTCTGAAATTGTTTTAGCAATTTATTGGATAATAATAGGATTATTTAACCTATTCACATGCATGATGGAGTCCCTGACATATTAAATTTGGTCTATGCATGCTCTGGATGTTAGTTGTTGATTTATTAAATCGTCTTCTGCAACTATATGGTTAAATGCTTGGATTTAAATTGCTGAAGCTTTAAATATTTTTCTGCAATTATTTGGATGGTGGTTTTTGGGTCTGTAAATTATTGAACTGTTATATATGTTGTAATTTACATGGATATGGAGGATTGTATGTACCGGTATGGGACGGTAACATACTAGGGACGGTTTAGCTCAAAACGCATAAACCTAACCTAATGGATTAATGGAATGGATTGAAAGATATCGAATCCTAATTGTGACTAAGTTAGATAAGCTGTAACCAAGTTGGATGACTTCCTGAATTAACGGATGGTAGTTAAGTCATATCAACTGAATAAATTGAGTGACTAACTAGTTGGTTTATTGTATGTCAGTTTAGTAAATAGTTGAACCGCATACCCTGGATTTGGACGGACTTTATATATATGTTTATGGTACCACGAGTTGAGCTTGAGTCTCAGACTCGTTGGTTAGGGCGCGTATATGCAGTGGATGCGTAGCTGGCTATATAGGTTGAGGTGTACCCTGTTAGGTCTAGATACTCATGCCCACCTTTGGATGCGTTTTTGCATGTTGCCTTCTATTCAAGTTGAGACCCCCTACATAGTCCAGTGAATGTCCCTTAGTGTGGATATTTATATATGTATGGACTAGATAGCTATTGCTGAGATATCTAGGGTGTATCTGCATATCGGGTCACTGTCTGGATTGCAGTTAGGATAGAACTTGCATGTTAGCCTGACCCACTCTTATTTTTACAGGTGTTCGTCAGTTCCAGGCTTAGAGCTTGATCGTGCTGAGCAGATACAGTTATTCACTCCACCGACGATGTAGGAGTATTTTTCTTCTCATTATGATCGTTGGTCGTCTTTGCAGTTGTTCATGTTCAGTATTGGAATATTTTTAGTAGGGGTCCACGAGATGGATTCCCGAGTTGTATTAGAAGTAAAGGAGAAGTTGGTGTATTCAAACTAGTTCTTGCATATAAAGTTTATTCGGAGGGTTTTTCCCCTTAAAGGATTTTCATTTTAGTTCTTTTCAGCAAAATTTTATTTATTCCTGTTTCCTATATTGTACTCTGTGTTCGTTAAATTGCTAATTGGTTTGATATCCTCGAGTAATCAGGCGTGGGCCTGGCCAACCCGCATCCTGAAATCCGGGGGTATCACACCTTCCTTATCCCAAAATTCAGTAAGTGTGGTGTATGCATCATGTACTAGCCCATTCCATCTCTCGGAAGATTGCCCTACACCGGAGCAATTTCCTAGTAACAATTAAGAGCAAGCAAATGCTATGTTTTCCAGGCCTGGAAATAATCCTTACTTCAATACCAATAATTCGGGATGGAGAGATCATTCAAATTTTTCGTGGATACAACCTGCCCCGTAAAATTCGACATTTCAAAATCAAGGGCATCAAAATCAGCCCTCTTCTGAATTTTCAAATAGGCAATTTCAGGCCTCTTCAAGTTACTGTCCACCCTATAATCCAAATGTCTTTACTCCACCTCCTGTGTTTCCAACTAATGAAATTCTCGCTATAAACAATCAAATGATGGAATCTCTAAATAAGCAAATGTTAGAATTTAACAAGCAACTATTGACATCATTGCAGCCCACTCACCAAATGGTTCATTCAAATACTCAGTCAATAGCTAAACTTGAGAATCAAGTGGGACAAATAGCTAATTCAATGAACTAACTTCTTCAAAGAGATAAGGGAAAACTTCCCGCTCAACCATTTGAGAATCCTAGAGGGATGCATGTAATTGACGAAGCCCCTCCTCTGAGTGGGCTTACTCATGAACAAGTCCAAACAATCACTACCCTTAGGAGTGGTTGAATTGTGGACAACAAGGTTGATGGAGGAAAAGATGAAACAATCCCTTCTTCCAAAAATCCAAATCCTAGCTCATCTAATCCAAATTTCAGACCTGAAAATCCGAAGTCTAGCACTGAAAATTTCAAGCTTGTCACCCCAAATGTGGAGACCACTTATGAGCCTAAGGCTCCGTTTCCTCAACGTCTCCAAGAGTCGACACATTTTGGGAACAAAAGTTGTAAAATTCAGGACATGTGGGAGGTCTTTAAGCAAGTAAAGATCAACCTACCTCTCTTGGATGCTATCAAGCAAATTCCTCCATCTGCCAAATTTCTTAAGGATTTGTGCACTCAAAAGCGCACGTCCAAAAGTCCAAAAGTCATTTACCGAAGAAGGTAAGGCTAACTGAACAAGTGAGTGTGATAATTCAGCATAGCACTCCTCCAAAGTATCAGGATCCGGGTGCCTCGACAATCTCGTGTGCCATTAGTGACAACAAGATAGAGAGGGCCCTCCTTGACTTAGATGCTAGTGTTAACTTAATTTCATATTTAGTTTACCTACAACTTGGGTTGGGAGATCTAACGCCAACCACAGTGGTTTTGCAGCTTGCCGATAGATCGGTCAAGCACCCACGGGCATTCTTGAAGATGTCATAATCAAAGTGGACAAATTCTACTTCCCGGTAGACTTTGTGATTCTTGACACGGAACCGGTCTATGATCTAAAGAAACATATTCTCGTGATCCTCGGTAGGCCTTTCTTGGCTACGGCTAATGCTTCGATAAATTGCCGAACCGGGGTGATGGATATCGCCTTTGGAAATATGCAAGTCAAATTCCATATTTTCTATGCAACTCAACATCCTTCCGAAGAGGATGATTGTTTCCTCATTGATGTGGTAGATAAAGTGGTCGAAGAATCTCTCTCCTTCATTCTAAGCAAAGATACTCTTGAAACTTGTATGTCTCACTTTGATTTCCCAAAATTTGATATCAACCAATCTATCCAAGAAGTAAATTCTTTGCTCAACATTGGTGCTACCATGGACTTTCCTCCTTGGAAGGCACCAAAAGAACCACTTCCTCAACTTTCCACTACTCCTCCGGTCCTTTCCTTGAAATCTTCAACACAACTTGAGTTAAAGCCACTCTCGGCCCACCTCAAGTATGTGTTTCTTGGTGCAAATAAAACTTTTACGGTTATCATTGCATCGGACCTTTTAAAGGACCAAGAAAACAGCCTTTTAGTGGTGCTACAAGAGCACAAAGAAGCTATTGGCTGGGCAGTGGCTGATTTGAAAGGAATTGACCCTTTTATTTGTATGCATCATATTCACATGGAGGATGACACTAAACCTTCTAGAGAGGTGCAGCGCCGGTTGAATCCAAACATGAAGAAAGTGGTCATAAAAGAAGTGATCAAGCTACTAGATATGGGAATCATCTATCCCATGTCTGATAGCAATTGGGTAAGCCCCACTTAAGTTGTTCCCAAGAAATTCGGCCTCACCGTTGTTGAAAATTTAGCGGGAGAGCTCGTGCCACAATGCACCTCACCGGGTGGCGTGTGTGCATTGAGTATTGGAAACTCAACTCTACCACTTGGAAGGATCATTTTCCACTTCTATTTATTGATCAAATCCTAGAAAGGCTAGCCGACCAAAGCTACTACTATTTCCTTAATGGTTATTCTGGCTATAACCAAGTGGCAATTGATCCGCAAGATCAAGAGAAGACCACATTCACATGTCCCTTTGGAACCTTTGTCTATCGACGCATGCCCTTTGGGCTAGGGAATGTACCGGCAACTTTCCAAAGGTGCATGATGTCCATATTTTCCGATATGGTTGAAAAGTTTTTGGAAGTGTTCATGGATAATTTTTCCGTCTTTGGATCTTTCTTTGACTCCTGTCTCCAAAATTTATCCCTTGTGCTTCAAAGATGCAAGGAGACAAATCTGATTCTAAGTTGGGAAAAGAGTCATTTTATGGTCCAAGAAGACATTGTCTTGGGACATGTTATTTCTAAAAGGGGAATTGATGTTGACAAGGATCTAGTATTCCTTCACTCACTATGTGTTCTTACACTACCTCTTACAAACACACAATGTAAGACTAAATCATGATCCTACACTTGTCACAAATCAATGGCTCCTTCCTAGGCTTAATCTTAAGCCTACACTTGTTAATAATCTATGCCAATAAGTGCTATAATCCTAGGTCAACAAGTGGGTGAATCTCCACCCTCCAAATGTCAAGAGATTATGCTCCCAAGTCACTCCACCCCAATGCCAACAAGTGGCTACATGAGAATGTGACACTTGTCATATTTTCCAAAATTTGCAAAAAGGTCCTTTTTGAAAATATCTTCCAAAATAAATTGTAAAATGGTCCCCAAGATGAAAAATAATTACTTTATGTAATTATACAAAAACCGCAAAAATAAGGAATAATTACAATAAAGTATGCATCCATGCCCTTTATGAAAAAGTTAGTAACTAGAATGTATTTAAAATACAAATGTCATGGAAATCAAATATCATGAATGCATGCAAAACTGAAATCAAATCCGAGCACAAAAAGTGAGGTTATGCAAGGAAAAATGATAAACGGGAAAAAGACAAAATAGGAAAAAAAACGAAAAAAGAAAATCGCCAAAAAAGGGAAAGGAGGAAAAAGAACTGGTCATTATAACAAGTGGTATATTTATCTAATTTAATGATGTGTATTGATTGTGGGCTTATGGAAGGATTAATGGCTTAATTTGATATGTTATGCTATTCACTTGATTGACTAGACAATGTATGTTTACTTGGCCATCCATGCTAATGTTTCAATCAATGGTAGATACTCTCACTTACAACACAATTTCCCCTTTAATCCATCAAAAGTTGAATATCTTGGAAGGTGGTGCTTAGTGGTGAACTCTATGACCCAAGACTCCTCTCTCATATTCTCTACACCTTACTTAATTTAGTTGTTTTATATTGTTTTCATTTAGTTTGAATTGTAGTTTAACACAACCAACAAACCATTTTTTGATCACTCGACCTACTAATCCAACATTGTTTCCATACAAATACTGCTTCTTTTCCCTTGGGACGATCCCTACTCACCTTAACTATATTAGTATTTAGGGGTAATAGTGGCATTCTACAAATTTAAACTTGGCCACACTACACATATTTTGCTTGTTGTCTGCGACCCACACCAAGTTTTGGCGCCGTTGCCGGGGATTAGGCAACGCCGTATTTTGGAAACAATTAGGAATTAGTACTCTTTTAATTGTGTCTTTATTTTACTTTGGTTACTATTGTGTTTGTTCTTGATTGGCTAGGTGCATTGAGCAAGGGAAGTGAAGTAAAGGAAAATTCTAAAGCAAGGAGCTAAGCTAAGCATAAAAAAAAGGCTAAAAATCTGAAAATTTGCAAAGCGAAGCAAAGCAAAAATTGAAAAATAATTTGAAGTTGGTTAAAGACCTTTTGTGAGCTTTTCTAACTCTATCTCTAGTTAAATTGTCAGCCTGAGTGGTGGCAAGTCTTTAAATTTCTTGGTAAATCGTGAGCCCGCGTGGAAGCAATTTACTTTTCTTTGCATATTTTTCAAAGTATGGGTGTATGGGATAAATATATTTGGAGGATTGTTGTTGATTGATTTGTTGCGGAGGTGAAGTGATTGCTATGTACTTATTACTAGTTGTTGTTTTGTTCGTGCATGCATAGTCATAGGTCGTTAAATCCTACTCTTGTCCCACTTGATTTCCATCTTGAATCGGTTGTTCGTAATCCTAGGGGAAAAGGTAAGTCTTGGGACTTCATTTTACCAATGGAGGAGCATAATGACGACCATGTGGAGGACCTTGGTTACATCGACCAACAAGGTATCCGCCACCCTAATGTGCATCATGATAACATTCAAGTACCATTAGACATATTAAGACCATTTGTTCCACAACAACAAGGCCAAGTTCCATTGGGAATGCCTCGGCCAATTTTTGTTCCACCCCTACCTCCTATTGCTCAAGTGAATCATGGTGCTCGTGTAGAGCCACCAATTGTGAATCCTCCTCCTGCTTTAAGAGATCGATATGTGCCAAATGAATACAATGCACTGACATGCATTCAATTACCCCCATTTAGAGCACACCATTATGAGATTAAACCACAAACCATTCAAATGGTTCCTAATTATCATGGACTTCCAAGTGAAGAACCTTACAAGCATTTGGATGAGTTTCTTGAAGTGTGTTCCACTGTGAAATTCACTAACATGCTAGAAGAAGTTTTAAGACTACTTTTTTTTTTTAACCTTTAAAGACAAGGAGAAATATTAGTTCAATAATCTAAGACATTTTTCGATAATTTCTTGAATAGAGATGTAATAAGAGTTCTTGAAAAAGTACTATCCAGTATCAAAGACCAATTCAATGAGAACTTCCATTCGTGAATTCTCAAGGGAATGGGGAATTATTTCATAAGGCATGGGAGAGATTGAATAACTTGCTTAGGAAGTGTCCACACCATGACATGCCTAAATGGTAATTGGTTCAATTTTTCTTTGAAAGTTTGTCTGATAACTTTAAAGGAATGGTTGATGCTTCAATGGGTGGTTCTTATCTTGATAGGCATGAAGATGATATATGGCGCTTATATGAGAGCATGAGTGAGAATTCAATGCATCGATCTTTGTTATCTAAAAATGGTAGAAATCTAGGTGGAAGGAAGAATGTCGGCTTATATCAAGTTGACAATTCCAATAACATAGCCACCGAAGTCAAGTCTTATCTCAAAGGTTTGATCAATTTTTGATCAACCACAATTCGGTGAATCAAGCGTCTTCCTCCCCTAACCATTCTCATCATAATTCCAATGAAACTTGCATGACTTGTTCTAGTGTCTTACATTCTACTTCCAATTGTCCCCATGGACATGTGCAAAATGAGCACCATAAGCAAGTGAATGCCGCATTTGTCAACCAAGGGAATAATCCCTATGGCATCTATTACAATGTCGAGTGGAGGAACCATCCAAACTTCTCTTGGAAAAGGCAAGGGGAAAGCTCAAACCCTCCTAAAAGTGGTTTTCAAGGAAAGTATGTTCTGCCCCCAATGCAAAGCCAAGGTTCTTAAGGTTATAGATCATCATACCAAGCAACACATGGAAACCAATTTTCAAACACTCATTTCCTAAACCAAACTTCATATTCTCAAGGGAACTCAAGGAGTCCTGCATTTGAGGAAAAAGTGTTGACAACTTTGGGTACTTTAGAGGCAAACACCCAATTACTTCATTCTCATTCCCAATCCATTGCGAAGCTAGAAACCCAAGTTGGGCAAATAGCTAGTACATTGAATGCTGGAGAAAAGGGGAAGATGCCTTTGAATCCACCACCAAAGTAACAATTTGTTGTAGAGATCAATTCCTCCTCGGAAGGTCACATAATTGAACATGTCAATGCGGTGACAACTTTGAGAAGTGAAAGGATTGTGGATAACCAAATTGGTATTCAAAATGAAGAGAGTGAACCGGTGCAATAAAAAATTGACACCCGTCCCATTTCACATCCTATTTCTCTTTCATTGCATGTGAAAGATTCTTTTGTTGATAATGATTTGAAAAATTCTTGTGTTGAAAAAGTTTCAAAAAAGGATTGTGAAAAACCTTTTGAGCCAAAAGCTTCATTTCCTGATGCCTAAAAAGCATCCATTTCTCTTGAAAAGCAAAAGACCAAAGCCAATGAAATAATCGACGTGTTTAGGCAAGTGAAGATAAATCTTCCTCTCTTGGATGCAATTAGAAAAATTCCGGTGTATGCCAAGTTTTTGAAAGATCTTTGCACCCAAAAGAGGAAGAATAAGAGCCAAGCACCAAAGAAAGTTGTTTTGACCGAGCAAGTAAGCTCCATTTTGCAACTGATGAGTGCTGAAAAGTGCGCATTTAAACCCCTTAAGCATGAGTATTCTAGGACCTTTATTTATCTTATTTTCTTGTTTTAGACTAATTTCATGTTATTGCCCTTTTCAGGTACTTATCCCCAAAATAAGTCAATTCAGCCAAATTAGAGCATAAAAGAAGTAATCTTAAGCTGAATGGAAGAATGGAACAAAGTGGTGGAAATCGGCAAACTTCGATCGATTAGGAATATTTTCAATCAATCTCATAGTGATGGATCTCACCTCACCAAGATGGATCAGACCCCTTGTCCTTATCCTCAAAGAATTTCTATCTTCGATCAATCCAACTTTCTTCAGTTCGATCAAACTTCCTTGATCTTATCCCCACCTACCATGTTTGTCTTTTTCCCAAAATATCCCAAAAATATCTCAGATTTGTCTTATTCCAAAAAGGCGCTGCCAAATATTGATCAATTTGGCCTTAATTCAATGGATCTAGCCACAGTTTGATCGATCTCATCTGAATTTGATCGATCGAACCTCCTCAAGTCCGAAATAAAACAGAGTCTAGCTCATTAAAAGATTGCTCATGGTGCAATCATTGAAAGGACCCTAGTGCATGAGACCTAACCATTGGGTGTGACACTTAACTACCTATATAAGGATTTTGAGCCATTTTTACATCATATCATCACATAACTTAGATATCTCATATCACATATCTTGGAGAGGAGGCTAGAGCTTAGAAAAACATACACTAGTTTGGGAGTTTTTCCATTCTTCTAGTGTTTCCATCAAGAAGAAGAGCATTTCTACTATAGAGATGGCCTTTAAGGGTTGGATGACTATATCAATGAATGGCTAAACATCTTCTTGGGGCAAGAGTTTTCCCTAAGCATGCCTTATAGACCTTGAGGTTTTGTATTTTGAGGGGATTTGTGTTGTAATCTTGTCTTGACACTTGATTTATATATAAATCTTGTTCTTACAATAATTTATGTTGATTAATACTTGTAATTGATCATTTCATTCTATCTATATATTTATGTATGCTAGAGTAGATGTTCATGTGTTTATCTCTTGGTTTTGTGATATTGATGCATGTCTATGTGTATTGATGCTATGAATCTAGAGATTATCAAGGCATAGTGCTTAAATAAAATATTCTTGTGGTTTGTTTGGTGGTTCATACTCATTTCTTGATGGATTGTACCTCTACCTTAGTTTAGTTAGTTTAATTTTCATGTCCTTAGCTTAAAAGTAGTGTAGTTGCTTTACTTTCTTAGATGTGAGGACGATCCAAGCTTGTTGTCTGATGTTCCATACTTATGAATGCAAGTAGTATAATTTTTTATCTTGTTATTGTGTTGATTATGAGCTTAAAGGAATGAATAATGGCTTAGTTTGATATATTGTGCTATTCACTAGGTTGTCTAGACAATGTATACTTAATTAGTCAATCAATGCTTGTTGATTCAATCAATCACACCTCTTTGTATTGCAACACATGTTTCCCCTCATTCATTACACATTGAGTGTCTAGAATGATGATGTTTAGTGGTGACCTCTAAATCCCAAGACTTTTCTTTCTTGTTCTCTACCCTTTATTTATTTTAATTGCCTTGTATTGAATTTATTTACATTGTAATTTATTTAACAAATCAAAACACCTTTTGATCACTTGACGTACTAATCCGATCTTGTTTCCATATTAACATAGCCCCCAATTCTTTGGGACGATCCCTACTCACCCTAGCTATATTAATAGTTAGAGGTAGTAGTGGAACTTTATAAATTTAAACTTGGCCACATTTTTATTGCAACTTTGGGTGCACATGTGACTAAACACACACCAAGTTTTGGTGCCGTTGTTAGGGATTGATTTGGCAACGCCTTGTTTTGGAAACAATTAGGAACTAGTACTCTTTTGATCGTGTTTTTACTTTATTTTCTTTTTAGTTACTTATTATGTTTGTTCTTGATTGGCTAGGTGAATTGAGCAAAGGAAGTCAAGTAAAGGAGAATTGAAAAGCAAGGAACTAAGCTAAGTATAAAAAGGGCTAAAATCTAAAAATTTGCAAAACTAAGCAGAAAATTGAAAAATGAATTGAAGTGGCTTAAGGACCCTTTGTGAGCTCTTTCTTAACTAAAACTCTAGTTAAATCATCGGCCCGCGTGGTGGCAAGTTCTTAAATTCTTAGATAAATCTTGAGCCCGCGTGGAGGCAATTTACTTTTCTTTGCATATTGTTCAAGCATGGGAGTATGGGATCAATGTATGTGGTGAATGTTCGTTGATTAATTTGTTGCTAGGGCGAAGTGTTTGCTTTGTTGATTTTGTTGTTGTGTTGCTTGATTTTTATGTGGTCTTAATCAACCCTTCATCATTCTAATGGAAAATCTAGAGGGTCATCTTGGTTATTTAGACCCGAATTTCATGGAACATTCGCCGTTCAACTAATTTCCTCCCAGAGTTCAAGCTCCAATTCCTTCAATGATCCTTCATGATCATTACAATCTTCATGAATGTCATTCACCAACTTGCATCTTACTTCTTAACTTTGGGGCCAATCATTATGAAATTAAGCCCGACACTATTCAAATGTGTCCACTTTTCTATGGCTAAAATGATGAGGAACCTTACAAACATCTTGATGAATTTCTTGAGATATGTTCCACCATGAAATACATGGATGTCTTGGAGGAAGTTCTTAGGTTACTTTTCTTCTCATTTACTCTTAAAAATAAGGCGAAACATTGGTTCAACAATTTGGGGGCAAATTCAATAACTTCTTGGATACAAATGCAAAATGAATTTTTGAAAATTTTTTACCCTGTAAACTTAACCAATTCAATGAGAACCGCCATTAGAGAATTTTCTCAACAGGAAGGAGAACTTTTACATGAGGCTTGGGAAAGATTGAATGACTTGCTAAGGAAATGCCCACACCATGGCATTCCTAAATAGCAAGTGGTTCAATATTTCTATGAAAGTCTATCCAACACTCATAAAGACATTGTTGATACATCATGTGGAGGTTCATATTTTGGAAAATATGAGGATGATGTTTGGCACCTTTTTTGAGAAAATGAGTGAAAATTCATTGCATAAGTCTCACAATTCTCGGTTGAGTCATGATTCTAATAACAAAAAAAGAAATTTGAAAGTATGTCAAATTGAGAGTCCAATGGAGATTGTTGTCGATGTCAAAACTCTCACTCAAAAACTTGATCAATTTTTATTGAGTCAAAAATTGATAAATCAATCATCTCCTCTTCTGAATCATCATTTTCATCACTCTTGTGAGCCATGCATGACTTATTCAAGTGTATTGCATACTACTTCCAATTCTCTCCATGGACATATGCTTGATGAACACTATGAACAAGTCAATGCCGCATTTGCTCACCCTCTTCCAAATGCTTATGTTCTGGTGTGGCGTGAACATTCAAATCCTTTTCAAGCTAAAAATTTTTAAAATCGATATATTCTTCCCCATCAAAGAAATAAATGTTCAAAAGGATTTGTTTTATCCTCTTCTTATCATCAAAGAATGAATCATTTCTCTCATCCTCAAGCTTATAATTCTCAAAGTAGCTCTAATCATCCTCATGCACTTTCTAGCAACTCCACATTTGAAGATAAGGTCATAGTGGCTTTGGATAGTTTGGAAATGAACACCAATTTGTTGCATTCTTTTTCTTAATTAATATCAAAGCTTGAGTCTCAAATCGGGATGATAGCTAATGTATTGAATGCGAGAGAAATTAGTAAATTGCCTAGCCAACCCGAAGGGAATCCAAAAGTCCAATATTTTATGGAAGTAAACTCTAAATCGGAGTATCCTTCCTAAGAATAAGTGCAAGCCATTACTACCTTGAGAAGTGGTAGGCAAGTTGACAATAGGGTTGAACAACCAATTGAAGATAGTGAACTGGTGCAATAAAAAGTTGACACCCGTCCCGTTTCCAGTCCTACTCCTCCTTCCTTGGGTGAAAGTGTCATCATCAAGAATTCTCAACCTTCTTCATCATCCCCTCAAGTTGCAAGGTCTTATGAGCTAAAAAACTCCATTTCCTTATGCTTTGAAAGAGACTTCGCCTTTCGGAATACAAGAAGGAAAAATCCATGACATGATGGAGGTCTTTAAATAAGTAAACAAAAATCTCCCTCTTTTGGATGCAATTAGGCAAATTCCGCCTTATGCAAAATTTTTGAAAGATCTTTGCACGCAAAAGAGGAAGAGCAAGGGACAAGGCCCTAAAACAGTATTCCTAATGGAGCAAGTGAGCACTATTATTCAACTTAACACTCCACCTAAGTTCAAAGATCCCGATGCTCCGACCATTTCATGTGTAATTGGAAACCATGAAGTTCGTAGAGCTCTTCTTGACTTAGGGTGAGTGTCAATTTGATTCCTTACTTCGTGTATATCCAACTAGGTTTGAATGAGTTGAAGCCAACTTCAGTGGTGCTTTAATTAGCCGATAGATCCATTAAAACTCCTAGGGGCATGGTTGAGGACATTCTTATCAAGGTTGACAAGTTCTATTTCCCGGTTGATTTTGTGGTTCTTGATACCGAACCAGTTGCTAATCTTACCAATCACATCCCAATCATCTTGGGAAGGCCATTTCTTGCTACCACAAATGCAACTATCAATTGTAGATCCGGAGTTATGGACCTTTCTTTTGGTAAACATGATGGTTAAACTTAATGTATTCAATCCAAGTCAACATCCCATAGATGAAGATGAGTGTTGTCTCATAGATGTCTTGGATGAGATTGTGAAGGAGCCCATCCTTCTATGGTTAAAAAAAAGCTAACCGAGGACAATCTTTAATCTCTTCTATTCGAGGATCCTCTTACATCTTATCTCCTTGAAATGTATGAAAGTTGTGGGTTTGATAATGAAGCATCAATGAGCGAGGTTAATGACTTAATGGAATCCGTTGCAAGTTTGGATTTTCCACCTTGGAAAGCTCTAAAAGAACCTCTAACTCCACTCTCTAGCACTCCACCAGTCCTATCTTTAGTCTCTCAACCCACTTTTGAGCTTAAAACCCTTTCTCCCAATCTTAAGTACGCCTTTCTAGGCCCGAAAGAGACTCTTCCGGTCATCATCTCTTCAAATCTTAAAAAAGATCAAGAGAATTCTCTTTTGAATGTGCTTAAAGAAAATAAGGAAGCTATTAGATGGAGTGTGGCGGATCTAAAGGGAATTGACCTTTCCATTTGCATGCATCGCATTCTTATGGAAGAGAATGCAAAACCTTTTAGAGATGCCCAAAGGAGATTAAATCCAAACATGAAAGAAGTGGTTAAAAAAGAAGTTATTAAGCTCTTAGATGCCGGTATCATTTATCCAATCTTTGATAGTAAATGGGTAAGTCCAACTCAAGTAGTTCCCAAGAAATCAGGGATTACGGTGGATGAAAATTCAAAAGGTTAGGCAATTTCTAAGCGTACCGCCAATTCATGGCATGTATGCATTGATTACCGCAAATTAAATGCCGCCACTAGAAAAGATCAATTCCTTTTGCCATTTATCGATTAAATTCTAGAAAGATTGGCCAGGCAACAATATTATTGCTTTCTTGATGGCTATTCGGGTTACAATCAAGTAGCTCTAGACCCTTTAGACCAAGAGAAAACCACCTTTACTTGTCCTTTAGGCACATTTGCTTATAGACGGATGCCATTTGGTTTGTGCAATGCTCCCGCAACATTCCAAAGGTGTATGATGTCAATTTTCTCGAACATGGTGAAAGAGAATCTAGAGGTCTTTATGGATGATTTTTCTGTCTTTGGGTCTTCATTTGATAAATGCTTAAAAAAATCTCAATTTGGTGCTTAAAAGATGTCGTGAAATAAATCTTGTTCTTAGTTAGGAAAAGAGCCACTTCATGGTTCAAAAGGTATTGTTTTGGGTCATGTCATCTCGAAAAGGGGAATTGAGGTTGATATAGCAAAAGCTGAACTTATTTCTGAGTTGCCTCCACTTTCTACGATGAGAGAAATTCGCTCAAAAAGGGGAATTGAGGTAGATAAGGCGAAAGTTTAGCTCATTTCTGAATTGCCTCCACTTTCTACGGTGCAAAAGGTTCGCTCCTTTTTAGGTCATGCTAGCTTCTATCGCTGTTTCATCAAGGACTTTAGTAAAATTGCTAGACCCTTGTGCAATCTTCTTGCTAAGAAAACTCCATTTGTCTTTGATTAAGCATGCCTTGATGCTTTTCATAAATTACGTGACTTGTTGTCATCTGCTCCTATTATGCAACCTTCCAATTGGTCATTACAATTTGAAATCATGTGTGATGCCTCTGATTATGCCATGGGAGCAGTTTTGGGGCAAAGAGTAGGAAAACTTCCATGCGCCGTATACTATGCAAGCAAGACCCTATCGAGAGCTCAGTTGAATTACTCCACTACCGAGAAGGAATTACTTGCTGCAGTGTATGCCCTTGATAAATTTCGTTCATATCTCTTAGGGTTAAAAGGCATTGTCTATTCTAATCATGCTGCTTTGAAGCACCTTTGACTAAGAAAGAAACAAAGCCTCGTCTGATAAGATGGATTTTGCTTCTTCAAGAATTTGATTTTGAAATCAAAGATAAGAAAGGCACTGAAAATGTGGTTGTTGATCATCTTTCAAGATTAGTGGTAGAATCTTCCCCTAGCCCACCAATTCATGATTTATTTCTAGATGAATAACTCTTCCAAGTTTCTAATGGACAAATGCCTTGGTTTGCCGACATCGTGAATTTTCTTGCAATTGGCAAACTTCCGACCAATTGGTCAAAGTAAGCAAAGAAGCGTTTCTTTGCTAACATCTGGAATTACTATTGGGAAGATCATGTCTTGTTTCGATATTTTCTAGATCAAATTATGAGAAGGTGCATTCCGGAGAGTGAAATTCCAAGTGTGCTTGTGTTTTGCCACACCTTTGCATGCGATGGGCATTTTAGTCTAAAGAAGACCGCGTTGAATGTGCTTCAAAGTGGGCTATTTTGGCCCACCATCCATAAAGATGCCTACAATTTTTGCAAGGAGTGTGAGAGATGTCAAAAAATGGGATCAATGTTGAGAAGAGACATGATGTCTGTGATGAATATTCTTATTTTTGAAATCTTTGATATTTGGGACATTGATTTTATGGGTCCTTTTCCTATGTTTTATGGATTTCAATACATTTTGCTTGCCGTTGATTATGTTTCTAAGTGGGTGGAGGCTTGTGCTACCAAAACCAATGATCACTCTGTGGTTGTTAAATTCATTAAATCCAACATAGTCACTCGTTTTGGTATGCCAAGAGCCATGATTAGTGATGGAGGAAAGCATTTTTACAATCAATTCTTAAAGCAATTATTTCTTAAGTACTCTATTACTCATAAAGTCACCACTCCTTACCATCCTTAAACAAGTGGGCAAGTAGAAGTTTCAAACTGGGAAATTAAACATATTCTTGAGAAAACGGTTAACATAACCTGGAAGGATTGGTCACGTAAGTTGAATGATGCTTTGTGGGCTTACCGAACGGCATATAAGACTCCCATTGGCATGTCTCCTTATAGACTTATTTATGGAAAGCCTTGCCATCTTCCGGTCGAGCTAGAACACAAAGCTATGTGGGTGATTAAAAAGCTCAATCTTGACCTTAACAGAGCCGGAGAGAATTGGTTACTCCAATTGAGTGAGTTGGAAGAGTTGAGACACAATGCGTATGATAATGCCAAACTCTACAAGGAGAGAACCAAAGCTTTTCATGACAAACATATTGTGAAGAAATCTTTTGAACCTGGTAAAAAAGCTTGGCTTTTCAACTCTAGATTAAAACTCTTTCCCGGAAAGTTGCGGACCAAATGGGAAGATCCTTATGAAATCATTTCTGTTGCGCTTCATCGGTTGAAATTCAAAGTTTAAAGAATGGCAACACATTTAAGGTGAATGGGCAGAGGTTGAAATCTTACATTGAGGGACAAGTTTTTTAAAGACATATGGAAGTTGCCCTTTTGGAAAATCCAATCTATGAAAAGATATAGTGATGCACTCAATATTCTCAAGCGATGTTCAATCTTCATGCATATACTGACATGTTCGATTGATCTCAAAAGATGTTTGATCATTTGAACATCATCCCTGCATCCAATCATCTCTCTATTCCATTGTGCAAAATAGTCCTGCATATTTCAGCTCTCTGTGTATCATGTGAACTTTATTCTCGATCGATATGGAATTCTCAGATCGATCTCAGCTCTACACTTAGAAAAAATTTTGAAACTCTGAAATATCACCTCTCTATGCATCGATCGAACATGTCTGCAGGTTTTCAACAGTTGGATTAATCGAGATTTGATTGATGTACGCTCAATCGATCAGGATGTTTTTCTAAAAAAAAAAAAATTTCAAAGCAGCATTCTGTCTTGCTAGAGATGTTAAACTTAGCACCTATGTTGCATACCTTTTACATTTTTCGTTTTTCTTTTCTAACAAAAAAAAAAAAAAAAAAAAAAAAAAAAAAAAAAAAAAAAAAACAGAGATAGTTTTTATTTTTCATTTTTCATTACATTGTTTTTGCATCTTTTCTTAATTTTTGTTTTTCATTTCTTACATTGCACATATTCTTTCATTGCATTTTACCTTCTTTATTTTTCTTTTTGTATTTTATTCATGCATCTTATTCTTTGTTTTTCTTGCATTTTGTCTATATATGCTTTCATTAAAAATAAATAAATAAAAATACAAAAATTTGTTTCACCATTGTGCCCTTATGTGTAGTCATGCATACTTTCATGTTTTAGCTAGGGCTTAATCTCATATCTCTCTTTCATCTGTGTTATATTGCCTTAGAATGCATGATTCGATTTTTCTTATCCCATTTGATATTTGATGTGAGTTTGCTAGTATGGTTATTCAAGTAGGTTGTTGATTCCAAGTTTGGGGGTGCACTTTTTTCCCAATGTATCACTACCGAGCCTCATCTCTTTGCCACCACGGTATATTCTTTCCATCTTTTCCATTGTTCTCATTACACATTGAAGACAATGTGCGGTTTAAGTTTGGGTGTAAGGTGTCTTTGTTGCATTCTACTTAAGTTTGAGATTTAAATGCATGATTGAGATTTGAGATTGATGTTAGCTATGATTTTGATCTTTTGAGGACTATATTGCTTAAAATTTAAAAATTGCTTGACTTGAGAGTCCAATACTCCTTATTTGCCTTGTGGATGCCATTTAGGAGTAATTTTTTTGAAAGATTGATGTTTTGCTTGCACTTGTGGTCCACATCATCCTGATTTTGTGATTGTTTTGAGATTCACTCTAGGATTCTACACTAGCACAAATGCACACTAGCATTCATTTGTGGGGTACATGCTTTGTTGATTATTGAATTGGTTATATCCCAATTAAGCTAATTGTGCATTGAAAGCTTTCATTCTTGATAAAGGTGGATAACAAACCTTTTTCATTGAGTAGCCGGAATTCTAGCCTTATCAAGCACTGAATTTTTCGCGCCGAAAAGTGGAGGGCCCAAACTCTAGGTTAATAATTGAATGTTAAAAAAAAAAAAAAAAAATCGAGTGAAAAGAATAAGCGCACCTAGAACAATAGAGCTTTAATAAAAGGTTCATTCTTTATCTTGATGATCGGTATTAGATTTGGGTGCTAGTTTGAGGGTAAGAATGTGATCATTTCTTTAGTTAGTTTAGATAGCAACATACTTGATGCTGGTCCACTCAAAAAGAATTCTAGAGTTGTTTTGATTTGCATAATCATTTTGTTGATGTGTGGAGGACCATACTTGCTTGCTTGATGTTGAGATTTTAGGAGATTGCTTGGAAATGGTTGAAAATTTGCATACTTGAGATAGTTTTCTCCCAATACTTGTTTGCAATATTGATGCCTCTTTTGAGAGAATGAGCTTAATGTTTGTGGATATCATTTCTGGAAACCCTCACAAGACTTCACTTGTCTATTAAAGGTAACCTAGGGTTTTAAAAGGCTTGTTGCATGTACTAAATGCAATCGTGTTCCTTACGAAAGTGGCGTTATCCTTTTATTACTTTCTAGTTTATATTTGTATAATCGTTCATTTCATTCCTTTCATTTGTAGTTCATTGCTAGGGACTAGCAACATTTAAGCTCGAGTATTCTAGGATCTTTATCTATCTTATTTTTTCATTTAAGACTAATTTCATGTTATTGCCCTTTTCAAGTGCTTATCCCCAAAATAAGTCAATTCAGCCAAAGAAGCAATCTCAAACTGAATGGAAGAATGGAGTAAAGTGGAAGCAAAGTGATGGAAATCAGCAAACTTCGATCGATTAGGAATATTTTCGATCAATCTTATAGTGATCTATCTTATCCTCAAAGAATTTTCATCTTCGATCGATCCAACTTTCTTCAAATCGATCGAACTTCCTTGATCTTATCCCCACCTACCACTTTTGTCTTTTTCCTAAAATATCCCAAAAATATCTCAGATTTGTCTTATTCCAAAAAGGCGCCGCCAAGGATTAATCGATCTGGCCTTAATTCGATGGATCTAGCCACAATTCGATTGATCTCATCTGAATTTGATCGATCGAAACTCCTCAAGTCTAAAATAAAATAGAGTCCAGCTTATTAAAAGATGGCTCGTGGTGCAATCATTGAGTGGACCCTAGTGCACGAGACCTGACCATTGGGTGTGACACTTGAGCTACCTATATAAGGATTTTGAGCCATTTTTACATCATATCATCACATAAGTTAGATATCTCATATCACATATCTTGGAGAGGAGGCTAGAGCTTAGAAAGACATACACTATTTCGGGAGTTTTTCCATTCTTCTAGGGTTTCCATCAAGAAGAAGAGCATTTCTACCATAGAGATGGCCCTTGAGGGTTGGATGACTACATCAATGAGTGGCTAAACATCTTTTTGGGGTTAGAATTAGCCCTAAGCATGCCTTATAGAGCTTGATGTTTTGTATTTTGAGAGGATTTATGTTGTAATCTTGTCTTGACACTTAATTTATATATGAATTTTTTTTCTTACAATGATTTATGTTGATTAATACTTCTAATTGATCATTTCATTCTACCCATATGTCTATGTATGCTAGAGTAGATATTCATGTGTTTATGTCTTGGTTTTGTGATATTAATGCATATCTATGTGTATTGATGCTATGAATCTAGAAATTGTCAAGGCATATTACTTATATGGAATACTCTTGTGGTTTGTTTAATAGTTCATACTCATTTCTTGATGGATTGTACCTCTACCTTAGTTTAGTTAGTTTAATTTTCATGTCCTTAGCTTAGAAGTAGTGTAGTTGCTTTACTTTCTTAGACATGAGGACAATCCATGCTTGTTGTTTGATGTTCCATACTTATGAATGCAAGTAGTACAATTCTCTATCTTGTTAGTGTATTGATTGTGAGCTTAAAGAATGAATAATGGCTTAGTTTGATATATTGTGCCATTCACTAGGTTGTCTAGACAATGTATACTTAATTAGTCAATCCATGGTTGTTGATTCAATCAATCACACCTTTTTGTATTGCAACACATGTTTCCCCTCATTCATTACACATTAAGTGTCTAGAATAGTGATGTTTAGTGGTGACCTCTAGATCCAAAGATCTTTCTTTCTTGTTCTCTACCCTTTATTTATTTTAATTACCTTGTATTGAGTTTATTTAGATTGTAGTTTAATTAACAAATCAAAACACATTTTCATCACTCAACCTACTAATCCGTCCTTGTTTCCATATTAACATAGCCCCCAATCCCTTGGAATGATCCCTACTCACCCTAACTATATTAGTAGTTAGAGGTAGTAGTGACACTTTATAAATTTAAACTTGACCAAACTTTTATTGCAACTTTGGGTACACATGCGACTAAACACACACCAGCAATATAACACACTTCCAAAATTCAAAGACCCCGATTCACCCACTACTTCTTGCATCATTGGTGACCATGTTATTAATCGAGCTCTTCTTGATTTAGGAGCAAATGTGAACCTCCTTCCATATTCGGTGTATGTCAAATTGGGCTCAGGAGATTTAAAACTGACGTCGGTAGTTTTGCAACTAGTTGTCCTATCCATTAAAAAGCCTCGGGGTTTAATTGAGGATGTGTTGATAAAAATTGATAATTTCTTTTTCCTGGTCAATTTCATAGTCATTGACACGGAACCGGTCCCAAATCCTAAGAGTCAAATTCCCGTTATCCTTGGCTGTCCTTTCTTGGCAAGCGCTAATGCCAACATAAATTGTAGGATGAGAATAATGAAGATTTCATTTGGGCATATGAAGGTGAAGTTGAACATTTTCAATCCAACCCCCAATTCTTTGCACAAGCATGAAGAAGTTTGTGTTGTTGAAAAATACATTGAAAATGAACTTGAAAATATGAGTCTTTGCTTGTCAATGGAATTTCAAAAGAGAGTTTAAAGAGAAGTGCTTCAAAACCAAGTGTTGTAAGGGCATGGAAGCCCAAAGATTTGTTTGACAAAGGATCGTCAACGCTATTTGAATAAAATCCAACAAGCTCCCTAGGGAATAGTTTGTTAGGTGGGGTTTAAAGTTCATTTCGCCTCATTAAAGAGGGGATGCAGGCACAAGATTTGAGATCCAGGAAAAAGGAGCCCAACGTCTTGCTAGAGATGTTAAACACAAGTAATTAGTAGGGTTTACAACCCTATTCCTCCCTTATTTCTATTTTACTTTCATTCTTTGCGTTGTCTAGATATATTCTGGGATCATTAACATTGTTTAGGACTTTAATAGAGAATGCATGCACTTTCATTTTCGAATTAAGTATTTAGTGCCTATTCGATTGATAACAAAAGGAAATTCGATCGATCCAACACCATCTCTGCATATTCCCATCTCTCTGTCCCACTGTGCAAAAATTTCCTACATATTTCACCCCTCTATGTATCGTGCGAATTTTCTCTCATATCGATTTAAGAATTCCAAGATCGATCCAGTTTTCCCTTGGATCGATCTTCATTCTATACTTAGAATTTTTTTTGAAACTTCAAAAAATCATCTCTCTGTGTATTGTTCGAAAGTGTCTGCAGGTTTCCACCTGTTAGATTGATCTAGTTTCGATCGATCAACCTTCGATCGATCTGTGTGCTTCTCTTTGACTTTTCAATTTCAAATTTAAAATTTCAAAAATCCAAAAATATTTTTCAATTTAATTTAAAATTTTTTTATAAAAAAAATAAATAAATATTTTTAAAAAATTCAAAAATATTTTAAATTTCTAAAAATTCAAAAAAAAAAAAAATTCAAATATGTTTTATCGTCTTGTGGGTTCGATCGATCCATTAAATGTCATGATCGATCTATTTTCGATCGATCGAATCACTCTTGTGATCGATCAAACATGCCAAGATCAGTTTTTTAAAACTGACCCAAGGGTAATTTAGATCGATTTTTACATCGATCTAAAGCTCGTTCTCTCTCCCGGCGACCCTCCATCATCTTCCCCACCTCCGGTGACCCTCCGGCGAGTTTCAAAGCTTCAAAACTTCCATCTTTGCACTCGATCTACTCTTTTCTCTCCTGGTCCACTTCTCTCCTCTATTTTGGTAAGTTCTCATTTTAGTTTTCCATTTTTGATGTTCATACTAGTGATTTCATGTTGCCATGTTTGGATGTTAACCTTCCATGTTTGATTTACTTCCATTTTCGAACTTCAAGCATGTATATGTATATGTATTTATGTATATATATATCTTTTGTTTCTGAATTTAATTTTGGGGGTCACGTGCCGATTTAAGTGACCATTTGTGACTTGTTGAGATGTAGAGGGGGTCACGAGATCGTTTAAATACCCCCGTGTTGTCCACGTCACGGATCCGTGACTGTTCATCTTTTTCCACAGGTTCGATCAATCGAACCCAAGCTCTAATCGATTAGAGTTCGATCGATCCAACCCATCTCATAATCGATCCAAGTTCGATCGATCTCATCTTTTTCATGATTGATCAAACTTCACTGCTTTGCATATTTATGCCCCTTCAAACTCATTTGTGTTCATGCTATTGTATTTATGCCCAATGCTTGTGTTTTCCAACTTAGTTGCATTCCATACTTATCATGTCTAGCATGTTTCACATTTTTGAACATTGAACGTTTATATTTGGCTGCATTACCACTTACATGGATAGGTTCATGTACGTATATTTTGAGTTGTCTATCTTCTTCTGACAAGCATGTCTTTATCTATTGTGCTTTCAATTCTATATTTCAAATATTATTTCCTGTTGCTGACTTCATTTGCAAGTGTTTCTTTCTTTTTGCAGACCATCAAGACTACGGCAAACTGGACATATGACCGGCGAGTCAGGTAACGAGTAGAGGAGCTTGAGGAGCCAGCTCCTGCTCAGGAGGCCGAACACTCTTCATCTTTTGCAGTTGCCTCTTCATCTTCTTCATCAACTCAGGAGGCTGCGCACACGCCACCTCCTTCTCCTATTTTGGCACCACCACCGGCACAGCCCGGCATGGTCCGTAACGAGGTTAAGCCCAGATTTTTGCGCCTTTCAATGGCACACGAGTTAGTATTCAATGAGACTTTCTTTGCCCAGTCGACCACGACCAAGTGGGCCTATGATGAGATCTTTCAGCGCAACATTTCACCTGTTCTGGCCCCGGTAGCCAATCCAGTTTACCCGAGGCTCGTTCGGTTGTTCTACAAGAACCTCTGGCTAGCCCCGAGTAACCTGGTAGAGTTGTAGACTTCTATTGATGGCCATCCCATCCACATTACAGTGGAGACATTAGCGACATCCTTGCAGTGCCCACATATTTGCCCTCCTGGCTTCCACTATCCAGTTCTCCGATGGCCACCTTATGCAGCCATGGCCACAACACTTAATGGCCCTGCTAGTGCCAGCGAGACATTTGCCACCAGGACCTACCTACTCAATAGCCTATGGTTCTTCGATTTGGTCTTATACTGAAATATTTTTATAGCGAGGCATAAGATACAGAGGCGGACCAATTTTCTAGCAGCTTTGTATGCTTTCTACACTGGCCATTAGTTCTTAGTCTCTGCCCTCTACTGGACTGTTATGATGAAGTTTTACGACTCCTTCGTCAATAAGAAGAAGCCTAAGCGAGCTAAGTTCCTCCTCTTCGAGCATTTGATCACTTAGATCCCCTGGGACCAGTATTATCCTTTTCACCCAGAAGAGCATCCTGAGACAGGGGCTTGCCACTACCGTAAGACGGACTAGAATAAGAGCTACAATACTCTTATTAGGAGACTGAAGGAGGAGGTAGTCTTAGAGGCAGAGGTAGCAGCAACGGCAACAACAGTAGCAACATCGGCGGTAGTGAGTGCATTCATGGACATTGACCTGGAGCGGGAGCTTCCAGAGGAGTCACCACATCAATCTCCGGCAGGGTCACCATTATATTCACAAGAGCAGAGTCAGGACGTGCATTAGTTTCCTGATCCAGTCATTCCTAACACTCCAGCTTAGACACCCAGCTTGGGGGAGCGTATCTAGACACTGGAGGATGCGGTCGTCTCCCTCAGAGCAAATATGGCCTCTCTCAGCACCGATGTCACTACTCTCCGCATTGATGTACTGACTGCGCTGTAGGGCATTTCCAGAGATATTTGCGGTTCACGCCTTGCCAGACCGACTTCATCTACCTGACCTCCCTCTTTCTCTATCATTATCATATATATCTATGATCTTTATCTGATACTTTGATACTGTGATATTATATTTTTACGGCCAGTCTATTGGCCCATATATTGTGATGTACCATATACTATTTTTATTTTCCTTTATTCTATGCATGGTATTTTGGATGTTAGATTATTATATTGATTTATCTACTATTAATTGACTCCACTATCAAGTGCATCCCAGTGACTTCAGTGAGAGAATGTAGCCAATACTTTTTTAGGACCGCCCTTATCTCTCTCTCTCTATTTTCATTTACTATCCCATTTACACTTGCATGTCCACTGTGCACCATTATTATCCCCTTTGTTATCTGATGAGATTTTATCCCAATGCTATCTTTTCAGGACCACAGTTAATCCCAAGTTTGAGGGGAGTTATACAACCCATTTCGGATATTTGTGTCCCGATCATTCATCGCCATAGTTGCACGGGTATACTCTTTCCTCTTTATTCCGTTCTCTTTGCACATTAAGGACATTATGCCATTTAAGTTTGGGGGTAATGTGTGTTCTTTGTTGTATTCAATTCAAAATTTTGAGCATGACTTGTGTATTTGAGGGATTTTCTATGATTGGTCCATGACTACATATGATTTTGATCTTTTGAGGACTATATTGCTTAGAATTTAAAAATTGATTGACTTGAGAGTCCAATTCTCCTTGTATGCCTTGTGGATGCCATTTAGGAGTAAATTTTTCGAAAGATTGATATCATGCTTACATTTGTGGTCCACATCATCCTGATTTTGTGATTGTTTTGAGATTCACTCTAGGATTCTACATTAGCACAGGTGCACACTAGCATTCATTTGTGAGTTACATGCTTTGTTGATTACTGATTTGGTTATATCCCAATTGAGCTAGTAATACATTGAAAGCTTTCATTCTTGATAAAGGTGGATAACAAATCCTTTTCACTAAGTAACCGGGATTTTAGCCTCATTAAGTACTGAATTTCTTGCACCGAAAGGTAGAGGGCCCAAACTCTATTTAATAACTTGATAAAATAAAAAAATAGTTGTTGCAAAAGCAAATAAAAAAAGTGAGGACTTCTCCCAAAAGGTGAGAAGTGGGAAATGATTAGATGGAGGTTGTTTTGATTTGTAACCTAGTTGATTTGAGCTTGTCAATTCTTAAGGGTGTTTAAACACCTAATGCCCTAAAGCCGTCCAGTTTGGGAGTCATTGACCTAATGCTTGACCTCATGGATTGCTAAAAAGCTTAATAGATTAATATATTGCACCATGCTTCCATCTTTGATCCTTAGGGTAGTTAAAAAAAAAATCAAGTAAAAAGAATAAGCGCACCTAGATGAATAAAGCTTTAATAAAAGGTTCACTCTTTATTTTGATAATCGGTACTAGATTTGTGTGCTAGTTTGAGGGTAAGAATGTGATCATTTCTTTAGTTGGCTTAGATAGCAACATATTTGATGCCGGTCCACTTACAAAGAATTCTAGAGTTGTTTTAATTTGCATGTTCATTTTCTTGATATGTGGAAGACCATAGTTGTTTACTTGATGTTGAAATTTTGGGAGATTGCTTGGAAATGGTTGAAAAATTGCATACTTGAGGTAGTTTTCTCCCAATTCTTATTTGCAATATTGGTGCCTCTTTTGTAAGAATGAACATAATGTTTGTCGGTATCAGTTTTGAAAACCCTCACGAGACTTCGCTCGTCCACTAGGGGTAACCTATGGGTTTAAAAGGCTTGTTGCATATGCTAAATCCAATTGTGTTCCCTACGAAAGTGGCGTTTTTCATTTATTACTTTCTAGTTCATAGTTGATTAGTTGTTCATTTCATTCATTTACTTTGTAGTTCATTGTTAGAGACTAGTAATATTTAGGTTTGGGGGTGTGATGAGTGCTGAAAAGTGCGCATTTAATGTGACGACCGTGGATTTTTCAACCATTGTGTCCTGTGATGACCCAAAATGGATCCAAAATGCAGAAGTAAAAGATAGAATAATGGTCTTTAGAGATACAACACTCCTCTACGACACTAATGTGACCCTCAACGAGGTCACGAAACCCAAAGGAAGTAAATGCGGAAGCAACGTTTCAAAAATGGATAAGAATGAACCTAGAGGAAAAATGGTCATTCCACACTGAAATGGGTGCCACCATGCACACCATTGGAAAGACAACGAAAAATTAATGAATTTAGACTCAAGAATCACCTGATTCGGAGTTCGGACGATAAAGATATCAAGTTCTAAAGTCGAAGGAAGGGAAGCCCTATCCCGGTTCGAACCAAAAACAAACATTACCTTAATTAAGGTCAAAGCTTAAGCATCAAGCTCTATCTATGGCAAACCCTTCTAAGGTTATGAAGAGGAGAGTGAGAGGAATAAAAAGTGTTCCAAGCTTCGTGGTCTAAGGTGAGTGGAAGGCCCTCAAAAATCAAGGACAAAGCTTAAGCATCAAGCTCTATCCATGGAGGCTAGGGTTTTCTTGTAAGGAAGAGAATGAAATAATGAGATGATGTGTGAGTGGAGGAATTAGACATCCTCCACTCACTATGTGATCTTAGACCATGGTCAACACACACAAATCTTGGTCAATTACACAAAAACCCATTCTTTAAAACCATAATCCCTAAATGGCCCAAAAGTAATTTGCAAGACTTAATTTGGAGCATACACTTGTCATAAATCAATGGCTCCTTTCTAGGCTTAATCTCAAGCCTACACTTGTCAACCATCCAAGCTAACAAATGCACCAATCCTAGGTCAACAAGTGGATGAATCCCCACTCTCCACATGTCATCATCCAAGGCATCAAAAGTGTCCCCACACAAATGTCAACAAGTGGACCAATGAGAGTGTGACATTTGTCACACTTTTTAGAAATTGCAAAAAGGTCCTTTTTAAAAATATCTTCCAAATTAAATTACAAAATGGTCCATAAGATGAAAAATAATTACTTTCAGTAATTACACTAGTGACCCCAAAAGAAAGGAAAATTCCAAGGAAAGTGTGCATCCGCACCCCTAAGGAAGAAAGTGCACAAATGGCATGCATTTCTAGGAAAGTAAAAACACACGTCTCTAAGAACTCATATATCATGAGTGCATGCAAAAGTGGAAGCAAAACCGAACACGAAAAGTGAGGTTATGCCAACAAAGTGACAACCGAGAAAAAGACGAAAGATGAATAGTGTCAAAAAAAATGAAAATGCGAAAATGACTCGGTTCTCAAAAGAAGTTGTCAATCCACATGAAAGAGTCTCAGAAACCAATTCTGAGCACTTAAGATGACACTAAGTGACATGAAATAGAGCTCAGAAAAGAAAATTAAATGGAAAAAATTAATCTGTAAAATTTTAGAAAAAAAAAAAGAAAGGAAGGCAAATGACCGGGTCATTACAACCTACCCTCCTTAAAGGAATTTCGTCCCCGAAATTCAGAACACACCGGAAGAAGAACAGGACAAGGACCAAGCAAAAGGTCAAACGAAAGACAGCTCATAAAGCACTGAAGGACAACACCAGAAGTTTCCAGATCAACTAAAGGAACGCGAAACACGAACTGAGACAACACCTCATACGAATTGGCACATTAACTCAACGTCAACCACCAAGAGAATCCCAAGACAAGGAAAGGCTGGATCATAATAAAAGAAGTGAGTGACAAGGCAGTACGAACAATAACCAGAACCCGCCCACACTTACTTGTCAGTAAGGTAGCATGACAGTATAAGGCACTAGTCCATAACATGCCCCAAACCAGGTCAACTTTGAGAAACCTATTGATACGGATGACATCAATGTCGGAATGATCATTACCAAAAGTACTGCGACAACCAGGCATCTGTTAGGGTAGGGTATGGTCCAATGATGTCTGGCCAGACCATCTTGGCCAATTCCAAAACTCTGACAACAATGTCCTAGGCACCGCTATGCTTAAGGCCTTAGATCTAGAAACCACGAAGGAAGATGAAATGAAACAGTGCCTTCCTATCCCATATCTCACTCCACCAGATAAGGAAAAGGAATGAATCACAGTCCTCTACGCTCATGTGAGCCTTACTCATATCAATTGACAGAATAGACTAAGGTCGCGAAACACCCAACCAAGAAAACGGACCAAAAGGTTCCCTACATGGGTCCTTACGGAATGAATTCCTCATATCCAAGGAAGAAACTCATAAAACAAGAATACATCCAAGGGATACGATAGATCCTAAGAGATAATGCCAAAACTAGACATAAAGGAAGCAGCTAGCATGCAACATAGCAACGGATTACCTACTCACACAAGTAGTAAGAAGCACAAGAGACATGTCAATGTATACAGGAGAAGGACATAAAGTATGATGGTATGCTGCATATAATCATATCAAAATGAACAAGTGTATACAATATACTCAGGCAGATAAGCATATACCACATGCTAGAATAACAAGCATATACTATGTACTAAGGTAAATAAGCATATATCATATGCTAAGACAGTCAAAGTAAGCTTCTAAACAAGTTGCCACATATGCAAACAGACATGTTGTCAACTCAAAACATGTTATCAAGAAGCACGTAAGTACATGGTATGACAATACACGTAGATGAAAAACGTAAGGTATGCCGACATACGTCGCATACAGTCATGCTAATACAAGCGCACAAACATTATATCACACCAAGACATGATAGCGACACAGACCATGTTATCAGGAAGCATATATACACATAAAGCATGCTTAACAAATCATAGATGTCTCAAAACACCTAAGCATGTGAACATGTTATCATACAAGACATATTATCAAATAAGACATGGTACTAAACAGGACATGTTATCAAATAAGACATGTTATTAAACAAAACATGTTATCAAGATACAAAATACATATCAAAGCAAAACAACATAAGCATGATATGCACCCAAAACCCGTCGTCCAAGGTATTCGAACCCAGACGCTCTGATACCACTTGTGACGACCCTGGATTTTTTAACCCAGTGTGTCCTGTGATGACCCAAAACGGATCAAAACTGCTGAAGTAAAAGATATAACAATGGTCTCTAGAGATACAACACTCCTCTAAGACACCAATGTGACCCTCAACGAGGTTACGAAATCCAAAGGAAGTAAATGCGGAAGCAACGTTTCAAAAACGGATAAGAATGAACCTAGGGGAAAAATGGTCATTCCATACTGAAATTGGTGCCACCATGCATACCATTGGAAAGACAACAAAAAATTAATGAATTTAGACTCAAGAATCACCTGATTCGGAGTTTAGACGACAAAGATATCAAGTTCTGAAGTCGAAGGAAGAGAAACCCTATCCCGGTTCGAACCAAAAACAGATACTACCTTACTAAAACTTGAATATCTTGAGCTACAAGAATGATATAAAGCTCTAATTAGTACAATTGGAAAGCTTATTTCGACGGGATCAATTTAGACTCAAGAACGGACCAATTCGGAGTTAAAACGAAGAAGATATGATGATTTGAAGTCGGAGGTGCAGTGCTGAACCAAGACACACATACGCCCGTGAACAGTACCTCGTGCACTCGAGCAAGGGCTTTGAGCACTCAAAAATTGCCCCGAGAGTTCTGCCCAAAGTTAGAGCGCTCGAAACCCCCCTTTAGAGCGCTCGAACTACTGTAGGCTGCACCTGAAATGCCAACTTGAAATGCAATTTTGAGGACTTTCTGGGCCTTTTTGAGAAAAACACAAAGAAAAAACTACCCTCAAAATCATGTTTTCTAGCCAACCATGCCAAAAGAAAACTTTATTTTTCAAGTGAAAACCCCAAAATGCCCTTATGCTCAGTTTAGGCTCAAAACGGCAAAAATGTGAATTTGCACCAAACATACATTTGACCCCAAATGCACTTCTAGGCTGAAACGCATATGCATGCAAATGTAATAAGTGATTTTGAGCTTACGGGAATGGTCCGCGGCTCCCAAAAATGGCCGAGTCAAAATCCGACCCCCCGACGGCCAAAAAGGCGAAAATGAACTTGGAATGGAAAATTTGAAATCCAAAATTAGGAAATGATTTCAAATGACCATTTGGCCCTTGGCCACACTTCAAACATGACTAATGAGACCTAGTGGAGGTGCCGAAACACACTTTGCACCTCCCGATTTGAAAATGAACCCTTAAAGGCTCGGTTTTAACTATTTTGGCCCAAAATGCAATGTATGAGACTAAAATGCAAAAGTGAAGACATATTGGTGTTTTGCCCTTGGCCACACCTTATACATGGTAAATGGATACTAAAGGATGAATTACACACTCGATGTACACTCCAGTGCAAAAATGACATGGTAATTCACATAGTTTTCACAGCATTCACATTAAAGACAAATTTATACATTTTTCAATACGCAAGGATTTCAAATGAAGTTTGGCCCTCGGCCATATATTATATACATAGAATGAGTGCCAAAAAGTGTGCTTAAGCACATATTACAAGTCAAAGGCAAAAAAAATGACATTTTGGCCTACTTACACAATACAATTCAAAAACTGGACTTAAGCATGCTAACACTTGCATGTGATCAAGAATGCATTTAAAAGGACTTCAAGTCTCCAAACCACCCAAGGAATGCTAAACGTCACGAACCAAGTCTTCGTACCTGAAATTTGCCCCAGTATCGTAGGGGTGAGCAACATAAAGCTACTCGTAGGAGATGAACATGCATCGACTTAGCATTTTACAAAGTTATCACTTTAAGGTGAAACATGTTAAAGGGCTCATGCCACCTAATGTCTATGTCAAAGTGAGACTCAGGGAGCATCCTAAGCTATCTTAGAGTCTAATCAACAAGAATCATGATATATATACAAATATGAAACGAGTCAAGTTTGGGATAATCCAAGGAACATGACAAGAAGAATGCTTGAACATGAATTAACATGATTTGCATTTTAAATAGAATTAAGCAAGGTTTAGAAATCGTCATTCAACACAACAAGGAGATACTTGAATACAAGAATCACATTATCAATGCAATTTAAGCAAGTTAGATCATTCCACATGACACAAAAAGTTTAATACACGAAATCAAGAATATGGCACAATATCTATGCAATTAACAAGATTAGGATATTCTGATTAACACGATAAGAGTTATACAACGGTTTAAGAACAAAGCATAGTATCTATGCAAACTAAACACGGATTCAAGAACAAGCCATAATATCTATGCAAGTAAACAAGGATTCAAGAACAAGGCATAATGTCTATGCAATTAACAAGGATGGAACATTCCATGAAATATGAAAAGAGTCATACGTGAAATTAAGAATAAGGCATAATATCTATGCAATTAAACAAGAATGGGATGTTACATGAAACACAAAAGAGTCACACATGGAATCAAGAACAAGGCATAAAATCTATGCAACTAAACAAGAATGAAATACTCCATACAACACGAAAAGAGTCTTCAATCTTCAAGGAATACAACACTTGAAATTTAAGGAGTTAAATCACGAATGAAGCATAAAATCTATGCAATGAAACAAGATTGGAGCATTTCACATACACGACAAGTTTAAATCTTCAAGGAATAACAACTTGAAATTTAAAGAGTGAAATCAACCAATGTGGAAACTCAGATATCGCCCAGCTTAAAATCGTACTCTTGAGATCACTTTAGGGCTACTAACCCATAGGTACCTTTCCCCTAGTGTGCACTATAGTTGTAGAGGGACATTCCCCCGTACTAGAACCAAGTCCTAGCCATGTCAATTCTTGATTGATATCCTAAGTTCCAAAATCAACAAATTGTGCAAGTCAAGATAGTATCAAGATACAAGTAATGCATTAAACCACATTCCATGCACAACCAAGATTTTAGAACACATAAGTCATGCCCTAAGTTCATCAACTATCATGGCATGTGAAATGTCAAGAAATCATAGTGTGCATCTATGTAAACTACAACCAAGATATATATAGCACATGGAATCCATTGATGTAAGTATACAACTAGTATAAGATTAATCATTCAATCATTTGCTTAACAATTCTTGAACAATTAAACCACTCTAATGTAACGGTGCAAGTTCATTAACTACATTAATGGAGTTAAGTTGCATCAAGTCATGATACATGATAAATAGGCAAAAGCCCCATGAAATAGATGTCCATATCATTAGAACACTAAGTGAAAATTAATTAACCTAATTAATCAATTTCTTTAGAAATCAAAGTTGTCCAAAAATTCTCAAATTTATATATGTGAATGTCCATTCCATGGTGATTGCAAATATCACATTAATTTCACAAAGGGAGCAAGACATAATCATGTGGGATTTAATTAATTTAAATTAATTAAATTTCTAGATTTCAAAAGTTGTTCAAATGATCTCAAATATATATATATCAAGGATTAAGTCATGACCATGCCATATATCAAGTCAAAAATGGAAAATAAGCAAGGTACTATTAACTAGAATTTAAATCAAATTAAAGTCATTAAATCTCTAGATTTGAAAACTCATTCAAATGGCTTCAGATAATTATATAACAAAGATCAAGTGAAGGCCATGCCGTATACCAAGTCAAAAGTGAGTTATATGCAAGTTACAACAATCATTAATTTCTCAAATTAGTAAAAGACATGCATACAACATGTATAAGCATCAAAAGCATGGAAGACAATAAAATATAAACCTATAACATCTCCTACCTCACAAGAGGATTGTTCCTCTTGAATCTAAGGCAAATTAACACAAAATGGCAAACCCTTCTAGGGTTATGAAGTGGAGAGTGAGAGGAACAAAAAGTGTTCCAAGCTTCATGGTCTAAGGTGAGTGGAAGGCCCTCAAAAATCAAGGTCAAAGCTTAAGCATCAAGCTCCATCCATGGAGGCTAGGGTTTTCTTGTAAGGAAGAGAATGAAATAATGAGATAATGTGTGAGTGGAGGAATTAGAAATCCTCCACTCACTATGTGATCTTACACCATGGTCAACACACACAAGTCTTGGTCAATTGCACAAAAATCCTTCTTTAAAACCATAATCCCTAAGTGGCCCAAAAGTAATTTGCAAGACTTAATTTGAAACATACACTTGTCATAAATCAATGGCTCATTTCCAGGCTTAATCTCAAACGTACACTTGTCAACCATCCAAGCTAACAAGTGCACCAATCCTAGGTCAACAAGTGGATGAATCTCCACCCTCCACATGTCATCATCCAAGGCATCAAAAGTGTCCCCATACAAATGTCAACAAGTGGACCAATGAGAGTATGACACTTATCACACTTTCCGAAAATTATAAAAAGGTCCTTTTTGAAAATATCTTCCAAATTAAATTACAAAATGATCCCTAAAATGAAAAATAATTACTTTCAGTAATTACACTAGTGACCCCAAAAGAAAGAAAAATTCCAAGGAAAGTGTGCATCCACACCCCTAAGGAAGAAAGTGCACAAATGGTATGCATTTCTAGGAAAGTAAAAACACGCGTCTCTAAGAAATCATATATCATGAGTGCATGCAAAAGTGGAAGCAAAATCGAACACGAAAAGTGAGGTTATGCCAACAAAGTGACAACCGAGAAAAAGACGAAAGATGAATAGTGTCAAAAAAAATGAAAATGCGAAAATGACTCGGTTCTCAAAGGAAGTTGTCAATCTACATGAAAGAGTCTCAGAAACCAATTCTGAACACTCGAGATAACACTAAGAGACACGAAACAGAGCTCAAAAAAGAAAATTAAACGGAAAAAATTTATCCGTAAAATTTCAGGATAAAAAAGAAAGGAAGGCAAATGACCGGGTCGTTACATTTAAACCCCTTAAGCTTGAACGTTTTAGTACCTTATTCTATCTTATTTTCTCATTTTAATCTAATTTCATGTTATTTTCCTTTTTAGGCACTTATCCCCAAAATAAGTTACTTCAGTTGAATTAGAGTATAAACGATACAATCTCCAGCTCAATGGAAGAAAGTAGCAAAGTGGAAGGAAGTTGGTAAAAGGAAGCCTCTTCGATCGATCGAACCAAGCTCAAATCGATCTCATAGTGATCGTTCCAACAATACCAAGATGGACCGAGCCTTTTGTCCTTATCTTTAGCAAAATACCTTCTTCGATCGATTCAACATTTCTTCGATCGATCGAACATCTTTGATTTTATCTTCACCTACCACTTTTGTCCTCTTTCCAAAAATATCTCAGCCTTGTCTTTATTCTAAAAAGGCGTCACCAGGGTTCAATCGATTAAATCAACCTTGAGATCGATTGAACCTTCTTAAATGCGTGAAAAGTTGATTTCAAGCCAAATTAAATGTGTGCTCATGGTGGAATCATTGGGAGGTCCTAGTGTACGAGGTCTAACCATTAGGTGTGACATTTGAGCTACCTATATAAGAATTTTGGCTATTTTGAGTAAAGTGGTTGATTAGTTAGAAAAACTTGGCTAAAGATTAGAGAGAGAATACACAAATTGGGAAAGTTCTTCCTCTCTTCTAGGGTTTCTACCAAGGAGAAAGAAGATCATTTCTAGCATGTAAATAGCACTTGAGGGTTGGATGACAACATCAATGAGTGGCTAAACATCTTCTTGGGGCTAGACTTAGCCCTAAGCATGCCTCCTAGACCTTGATGTTTTGTAATTAATGGGGATTAGTGTTGTAATTCTTGTCTTGACCATTGATATATATAAATCTTGTTTCTACCATGATTTTTGTAGTTTAATACTTCCAATTGATCATTTAATTCTATTCATATATCTATGTATGCTACAATGAATGTTCATGTGTTTATCTCTAGATTTTGTTACATTGATGCATGTCTATGTGTGTTAATATTATGAATCTAGTGATGGTCAAGGCATGGTGCTTAATTGGAATACTCTTGTGGTTTATTTAATGGTTCAAACTCATTTCTTGATAGATTATGCCACAACCTTAGCTTAATTTCCATGTCACTAGCTTAGTTGTAGTGTAGTTGCTTTACTTTCTTAAATAGGTGGACAATCCATTCTTGTTGTTTGATATTCCATGCGTATGAATGTAAGTGGTATATTTCTCTAATTTGATGATGTGCATTGATTGTAGGCTTATGGAAGGATTAATGGCTTAATTTGATATGTTGTGCTATTCACTTGATTGGCTAGACAAGATATGCGTACTTGGCCATCCATGCTAATGTTTCAATCAATGGCACACACTCTCACTTATAACACAATTTTTCCCTTAATCCATCAAAAGTTGAATGTCTAGGAAGGTGGTGCTTAGTGGTGAATTATATGACTCTGACTCCTCTCTCATATTCTCTACATCTTATTCAATTTAGTTGTTTTATATTGCTTTCATTTAGTTTAAATTGTAGTTTAACACAACTAACAAACCATCTTTTGATCACTCGACCTACTAATCCGAAATTGTTTCCATACAAATACTGCTTCTTTCCCCTTTGGACAATCCCTACTCACCCTAGCTATATTAGTAGTTAGAGGTAATAGTGGCATTCTACAAATTCAAACTTGGCCACACTACACACATTTAACTTGTTGCCCTTGACCTACACCTATTAGCCTGCAGTGCCTCTAGCTCTGGAGAAACACTGGTGAGGGTGATTCCAGTTGATGTGATATGTCAACCATCTATCTTTGAAGAACCATTCGGCTCGGATCCTCGGCAAGTAAATGTCATACTGTATAAGCCAAGCTGGATTGATCCAATCATGACTTTCATATAAGATGGTGTGTTGCCTGAACGGAGAGACGAGACAAGGAAAATCAAGTCAAATGCTGCAAAATATGCCATTGTACATAACCAGTTGTATAGAAGGTCTTTCTCAGGTCCATACTTGAAATGTGTTACCCTCTTAGAGACTGGGCAGATCTTGCAAGCTATCTATGAAAAAGTGTATGGCAATCACTCAGGAGGGAGGTCTCTGGTGCACAAAGCAATGACGCAAGGATATTTTTGGCTAAACATGTCACGGGATGCAGAAGACTTCTTTAGAAGATGCGATAAGTGCCAAAGGTTCGAACCATTGATGCACCAACCACCTAAAGACTTATACGTAATGGCCAAACCATGGCCTTTCGCGCAATAAGGGATGGATATGGTTGGACTTATGCTAAAGACCAGATCACAGAATAACTACGTTATGCTTGCAATAGATTACTTTACCAAATGGGTAGAAGCCGAACCCTATTCCAGTGTGACTCAAACTCAAGTAAAACGCTTCATCTGGAGCAATATCATTTGTCATTTCGGTTTGCCAAGATTGATCATTATAGACAATGGAACCAATCTGGACAATAAGCAAGTAAGGAACCTGCTAGAGGAGTATGGAATTAATCAAAAGTTGGCAGCGGTTAGCCATCTGTAGGCGAACGGTCAAGCCGAAATCACAAACAGAACAATCTTTACTTGTATCAAGAAGAAGCTTGAAGATAAGAAGGGTAAATGGTTGGATGAGCTTCTGAACGTCTTATTGGCTTACTAAACAATTCTTAAATGACCAACCGATGAAATTCCATTCGCTATGGTGCAGGGCACCGAGGAAGTAATACTGATTGAGCACTTGGTTTCGACTGTTCAAAGTTTGGCATGGGATCGAGAACAAAACGATAGTATGTAATTTAACCTTGATTTGTTGAAAGAGAAAAAGGATGCAGTAGCAATAAGACTTGCGTCTTACCAGCAAATGCTTGTGAATAGCCACAACAAAAAGGTGAAGCGTAGAGACTTTGCACCTGGTGATTTAGTTCTGAAAAAGAAGGTAGAAATTGTCAAAAAGATGATGTCACCCTAGGAAGGTCCATACAGAGTTGCAGAGGCCATAGGAAATGAGGCATACAGTTTGGAGACCATGGCTGGAAGATTGGTCAATAAATCATGGAATACCACATCTCTAAAAAGGTACTACCAGTAAAGAGTGAACTCCGTTCTGAACAATGTTCATTTAAAGTTGCATTCTTATAAATGTACAGATTCTTCAAGATTTATAAAAAGTTCATCTGGTTTCAAAAATTGATTGAGCAAAGAACACTTAGTAAAAGTCAAGTAAGTGGCAAATGGCACTATGAGCTGAATGCCAAACACTTGTAAAAAGTCAAGTGGCAAGTGACATTCTAGCCGAGCACTAAGCACTTAACCAAGTAAGTGACAAATGGCACTATGAGCCGAACGCCAAACACTTGTAAAAATAAAAGTCAAGTGGCAAGTGACATTATAGCCGAGTGCCAAGCACTTAACTAAGTAAGTAGCAAATGGCACTATGAGCCAAATACCAAACATTTGTAAAAAGTAAAGTGGCAAGTGGCATTCTAGCCAAGCGCCAAGCACTTAATCAAGTAAGTGGTAAATGGCACTTTGAGCTAAATGGCAAACACTTGTAAAAAATAAAAGTTAAGTGGAAAAATTAAATTGTCAGTTTATTTAAAGCACAAGTTGAAGTACGGATGCTTTGGAAAATAAAATTATCATTTCATTCATTACCACAGAAAGGTTTTTAATTTACAAAAAATGATACTGAAATGAAAGGAAACAAATACAAAAGCTAGCAGAACTCTATTAAGTCACATTTTATCCTGTGCCTGATCCATTGCATGTTCCACCATCATTGGCCGCCTCATCGCCACCAGCTAGTTCACTGTCTCTTTCCCTATCATTGATTGTTTCCTCACCTCTAGAGGGAGAGTCAAGATGGATGACCTCCTCAATTGGCAGAACTCTTTCAGTGGCAACAATGGTGGGAGGAACAATGGTGGAAATGGGAGAGATACTCAGAGGACGAACATGAGGGATGACCCCAGAAGCTACAATCTCATTGCACTCAATGAATATATTCTCGGCAGGAACAGGAAGTGGATCCTTGTAAACGCTTGGCGGGTCAATGCCCAAAGAAGTGTTAAGGTCATCTGGACTTGTATAGGAGCTTGATTCACCTTCAGGGGGAGATCGGTCAATAAAACCATCTCTATACCCTTCGGCATATCTGAGAGCCCCAATCTGAGAGAAATGAAAATGGAGGGCCTTCATGCCACCATCAACTTTGCTTATAACATTCATCAGAGCGGTGCATTCATTCAAGAATTTCTCATCTGAAATGGAATGGGTTAACCGTTCAGAAACCAGAGTGCGCTGGAGGTCCCCCTTTTCAACTTTCAGAGCATCTCTCTGTGTTTGCATAACATTTTCTCTATCTTCAGTACGTCTATCTCATCATGAAGAGAATCTCATTCATTTTTCAAAGCATCTCTCTCACCCTTCAGAGCATCGACTTCCTTTTTCAGACTCATCTAGCTTAACCAATAGTTCTGTGTTTTTGGCCTCTGCTGCCTTCATTCCCTTAACAGATCTGTCAAGTCCAAGAGAGAGGGCTTTTATTTTCTTGTTTGCCACCTCAAGATTTCTCTGGAAGGTGATCATTCCAAATAGGGTCTGCATAAAAACACAAGCGTTATGGTAAGTACAATTACAAGGTGACCTGAACAAGAAAAATGAATGAAAAATAGTACAAAAGAAAATAGAACTACCCCAACAGCGGCTGTGGGAAAACAGTGGAAAATTTCATTGCAGGTCATTTTTTCCTGGTTCTGTATGTCCTTAGGGGTCCAAATGCCCCTATAGAAAGCAAAAGAGGTGGTAGGATCCTTGAACATAGTGTCTGGGGCCACAATTGACCCATCCTCCTGTTTAAGCAAGGGGTACCATAGAACCACTGCTGGGGAGGAGAAAGAAGTTCTGGTTGATTCACACTCTGGAATGGTTATTTGAGGTGAAGGGAGAGTATTGATAACCTTGTAAGTTCGAGCCCTTTGGGCTGAAGGAAGGCTATTCTAGTCAGAGCCACCCTCAAGTTAAGGTCTTTTACCCAAGCTCTTCTCCAAGGCATTTGTTTGGATAAGGGAAGATCCCTCGGCGTTCTGAGCAACAGGTGGTGAAGTTTCATTTAGAGTTTTAGAGTGTTCATCGTTTCGCAAAGTGGGTTGAACCTCGGTCGAAGTGGATACAAGAGGTTCAGAGGTAGGCTCTACAGTGTTCTGAGCCATAACCGGAATGGTTGGGATGGCCACAGAGGCAGTCGGGGAAGCTATAAAAGAAGGTCTCCTTCTACTGAAAGAAAGGATCTGGATATGTTCCATGGTTGCACCAAGAATTGATATGTCAGAAAGGTTGTCCGGGGTGAGCAGATCTATAGCAGAGGGAATGTCGTTCAGTACTTTCTCCTACAGAAGATCGAGTCTAGCCCTACAAATGCTGAAAACCAATTCATCATGAAGAATGTGAAGGCAACGACAAAGGAAATTACAGAATCGAGGAAGACAAGTTTCATATGGGCAATCGTTCTTGTGTTTCTTAGGCTTTTTATATAGGGGATAGAGCATTCTCTAAAAGCGGTCGGTATAGGGAAAGTCTGAGCAAATGGTGTTTGCCAAGCCCCAAAGACCCAATCAAATTATTTCTCCAACCATTTTCTGAGGCAAGTTTGTTAGTGTATATAGATTGTTTTTCAAGAGGAAAGAAGTGGAAGTATGTTTTATTGGTTCTGATTTTGGTAACTCTATTGTAGAGAAAAAGATCTATGATATCTAGATCTAGGTTCCTATCATGATTTAGGAGCAATAGAATCGATATTACCCTAAGGAAATTAGGGTTAACTTGAAGAGGGGAAAGCCCTAATTTGTTAAAAATATAACAGAAGAATGGGTGCAAGGGAAATCTAATTATATTTAAGTGAAGAACAGAGGTATCTCGATGACAGGTGACTGCCCTTCTTGTCATTGAGATTTTGGAACATACTTTAAAATAAGTTTCGTCCAATGTACTTTTATCGATACCCCTCGCGTTTTAGCTACCTTTACAATGACTGTCACTGGAACATCTAATGGATCACTTAATGCTTCTTTTGTTCTTATAGATTGAACCTCTTGTGTAAACGGGTGGCTTAGTATGGGCATTTCCGAAGGTGTATCGGGATCGATATAGAACTTGGCATCGGTAAAATGAGATTCTGCTTCTGTAAATGGTTTATGGTCCGCCACAATCGTTTGATCGCCATTCTTATAGAATTTAAAGCACTGATGAAGAGTCGATGGCATGACGCCATTACTATGTATCCAAGGCCATTCCAATAACAAATTATAGGACATCTTTGCATCAATAACATGGAACAAGGTTTCAGCTTGGAGCTCGCCAATAGTTAGCTTCGCCCGAATCATACCAATAACTCTTTGTCCTCCTTGGTTAAAACCTTAAATAATAAGATGGCTATGAGATAACTCGTCGACTGTGATGCCAAGATTTTTCATCGTAAATTTTGGTATGAGATTCACCGCTGGTCGACCATCAATAAGAATCCGAGTAACTTTTTGTTCTTTTATGTAACCAGAAACGAAGAGAGGACACTTCGAACCCAACTGAAGATCCTCATTAGTGAAAACAATTGGTGTATAACATGAATCAAGCATACCTGTGGCTACTTCATCATCATCGGACTTTTCAATGATGGCTACATCCTTTGCATGGTTCTCTATAGTCTGGGTTCCATCTTGATCCTTGCTATTCTCATCATCAGGGCTCATTTTCTCAGTTGAAACCATGTAAGCTGTCACAACTTCATCATCTAAATATCCTTCTGGAAAGAACTCTTGTAAAGTAATGGGCTTCTGGATCCCTTTGCTCATAGAGGCGTGTTTGGATGACTGTGTCTTCTTGACTCATTTTCTATTATGGCCATACTGTCTATAGCAGTATTGAGGTTTCTTCTTCATTTGCCTCCTATCAAAATAACTAGTCTAAAAAATGTTAGCTCGTTGCTTCCGTGGCTTATTTCTTGTCACCAGAGTCCATCCTTCTTCATTATCCTAAGGAAAAACTCTTTCAAATGTTGAAACGTCAAGTACACTTCCTTGTCCAAGATAGATGGGGATTGGTTCGAATGAGCCAAACTGGATGGTTTTTCAATATACCTTAAAATTTGAAGGTTGAGAACGAGCACTCCCCACGACAAAGGTTGTCAAAGTAGTAGTAGTATGATTTGAAGTTACAACTTCGTCTGTGTCCAATAAGATTTTTCCTTGTTTTGCCAGATTCATCATCAACTCCTTGAAGATAAAACACTTCTCAATTGGATGACTGACAATACGATGATATTTACAGTATTTCAGGTCGTTAACACGTCCCATCTCTTGAGGGCGTTTGCATTCCGGGAGTTCTATAACTTTACTTTCAAGTAAACATTCCAATATACTAGGGACATCAAAATCAGGGAAGAGGTATTCCTTCTTCTCTAACTCCTTTAGCGTAGGACGCTGTCTTTCCCTCTCTTGAAACTGGTGAGGCTTTTTATCGTCCTTCTTCTCATCTTTAACGGATATCTTGATTGGGGTGGTTAAGATAACCATGGAATCTTTAGCAGCGGTCTTTGACGACTTGTCGCCCTTCTTCCAGTCCTTCTTATTTTTGCGTGGTTTTATGGTCACTGGACCTTTGTCGTCATGGGATTTTATACTCATATTCATGTCATGGGCATGCGTAGCCAATTCTTCGAATGTGCGAGGTTTTATGCCTTAGAGAATGTAAAGAAGGCCCCAATGCATTCCCTGCATACATATCTCTACAGCAGAGATTTCTGACAGTCGGTCCTTGTAGTCAAGAGTGAGTGATCTCCACCGATTAATGTAGTCGATTACAGGCTCATCCTTCCATTGTTTCGTGTTAGTCAATTCTATCATACTAACAGTACGACAAATGCTATAGAACCTGTTTAAGAATTCTCATTCCATTTGGTCCTAACTATCAATTGATTCTGACTTTAGGTCGGTGTACCACTCGAACGTGTTTCCTTTAAGAGAGCAGACAAACTGTTTAACTAGTAAGCTCCCATCAGTTTTGACATTATTGCAAGTCTCGACAAAATGGGCAATGTGTTGCTTGGGGTTGCCTTTTCCGTCAAATTGTTGAATTTTTGGAGGTTGGTATCCTACATGTATCCTCATACTGTCAATTCTCCTTGTATAGGGCTTTGAGTACATGAGAGTGCAATGTGAGATGCCTCCGTATTAGGGTCAGATTGTATTCGTTATCATATCTTGCAATTGTTCAACAGATAATGAAGAGACTGGAGAAGCATGATTGGTTTGACCAATCGCCTATTCTGTCACCGGCGTCTATTTGGGGTCCTCTGTGCGAGTACCTTGTGCTATAGAATTAGGATTCGCAGATGGTGGTGATGTGGATGTTGCAAGATTCCCAGGTGGTACTACTATGGAAGATGTAGGATTCCCAGACTGTATTGGTGATTCACCGAATGTTTAAACTTCTAATTTGTTCATCAGTGTAGCGATTTGCAAGTCCTTCTCTTCAACAGTCTTTGTGAGGGTCTCAATGGCACGAGACATAGTTGCTAGTTGTTCCTCCACCGTGGTAGCTCCAGTTATCGTAGCAACGACCACATCTGAGTATGATAGGCCTTGAGAGTCAACGTTCCTTGAAGTAATTAATTGCTCCGAAGTCTGACGTGGTGACTCTAGGGGTGAACCAACACTAGAGTGAGCATCATAAACGGAATGAGGTAAATCTGGTGGTGGAATCTCCTCTGGAACAACGTCAGGGTTCTTGACATGTTAAGTTTTCACGTTTGCCGATTTTGTAAGATTGGTTTTCACCAATTCTTGCTGATGTTTGGATGACGCGATTGCCTGGGACTTGTTACGTGTCACAGGGCCCGCCAAGGTACTTCCATCACTTGATTTGGCCTTCGTGCCACTTTTCGTGGTGGCTTTGCCATCAACCTTTGTAGTTGTAATGTTCTTTTAGACTTTCTTGTCTGTCTAAGTCTTAGGGGGAGCCATAGAATCCGATAGAGAAGAAACTTGATGGTAGGAGAAAAAGATGAGAGGTAAAGGATGTCCCACTGGGCGTGCCGGAAATTTGTACACACACATTTTATAGTCTGCAAATAAGATAACAAAATAGGAAGCAAATAAAATATTTTATTAATTTAAAAAAATTAGAGTACATTCCTCTGTAATATTCTTTACAAAGAATAAGGTCCTCTGATTCGATTTCTTTTTTGTTGGTTGGATCCAAGGGCTGCACGAGCTTGAAGTTGAATTACTATAAAATTTGGATGAAGAACGGTACGATTTAATGTGCATGTTGTTGATCACCGTGGAATTTGGATGAAAAATGGCACGATTTAATATGCTTGTTGTTCTTCGTCTTTAGAGAGGATTTGTTGAATTTGATGAAAAATGGCACGGCTTTGGATGTGCTTGTTGTTCTTCACCTTTAGGTTTGGAATTTTTGGACCTTCTGGATTTCTGAGTCTCTGGATTTCTGGACTTTGAATTTGTGAATCTAAATTTCTGGACCTTCTAGATTTCTGAATTTGTGTCTGGATTTCTAGACCTTCTAGATTTCTGAATTTGTGTCCCTTCCTTCTACCTTCAAGCCTCTATTTATAGGCTTCTTAGATTAATAGGATGATGACACGTGTCATTTCCCGATAAGAATAAAATAATAACTGGGCCGGGCCGGTTATATTATGATAATTATCCTTAAAAATAATTATTCCAAATATATTTTATTAGGAATACTTATCTGTTTATTTAACCATCTGGGTTGGGCTAATTAAATAATTTAAGTGGACGAAGCTTAAGCCAATTAAATAACTTAATTAAACATTAGACCCATATTTAACGAGTTCATTTGTCAAAACCAAAGCCCACTAAAATTTTAGTGTCTACAACGTAAAAATTGGTTGTCATGGAAAATGACTATGAAGTCTTGTTCAATCTTTGTTTTATTTTATTTATTTTTGTTCAATCTTTGAAACTAATTCAGAGAGAAAAATAAGGTACTTTATTTCATTTGGAAATTCATCTAGGTATTTTATTTGTTATTAGGATTAATTAATAACTTTTAGAAAATTTGACCAAATTGACTTATTTCACTCTTTTTTTCTTTTTTTCTTTTTTTCTTTTTTTCTTTTTCTTTTTTTCTTTTTTTAATGGTATATAGTGTAATTTTACATATTATTGTTTGTATATTTTTATGTATATTTCTAATAGTAATAAAAAATTTAAAAGTAAAAGAAGTATATTAAAATATTGTTTCCAATAATATATGTGGTTTAAGTTACCAAAAATATAATAAATAAAAATTCTGAATTAAGTACCAATATATGTCCTGCAAACATAGCTTAGCTTAGTTAAGTAAATTAATGCAAATATACGAATACACCCATCTCTAAGGATAAATTGGTAAAAAATAAATTTTCCATTCCAATTCCTATTTTTGCATCCAAACATAAAAAAATAATTTATTTAATTAGAATTCCAGTTTATTCCAAATACATAAATGAAATTTCATTTTAATTCCAATCCAATTCCTTTTCCAATTTTAAATCCAAATCCTTTGAGGTTGCGTAAAAGTTGAGTTTAGAAGGCGAGGGCGACGACGAAATAAAACCCTCCACTTATCCTTGTTTTATCAAGATTCTGAGAACTTTCGTCTAAATTGGTTTCTGATTAGGAAAAGAAGTATCACTATATATATATATATAGGTGAATACAGCGTCATATCTTTACTCGTTGTATGTTTTTGGTTTGATTCTCTTTACTCATTGATTGTCCTGTTGGTTTGCATCGCCCGGACTTCAGGTGAGTTGTGATTATATTATATTAGCTGAATTTACAATTTTTCATATTCATATGTTTATATCTTTTGTATTTATATAAACAGATATCAACAGATTTGAGTTTATAATAAATTCAAACTATATCCTGATTAACCACTTTGTGTATTCTTTTGTTTTTTTGTGAATCGTTTAGTTTAAGATTATGAATGGTGTTCAAAATTTTGCCAATTAATTGAGTATTGTAGAGATGATGTAAGTTAATTGTGATTATTTAGATTATTTGATTTGTTGACATTGCAGTGCTATTGGTTATGGATATGGACTCATTATTGGAGTCAGATTGGGCATGCCTTCCGAAGCATTTATTAGATACGATTATGGACAAATTGGTTTCGCTTTCGGATTATGTTCGTTTTGGTGCAGTCTGTAAAGAATGGCATGATGTTGTAATGGAGAACAAAGTTGAATTCTTTCAAAAGAAGTGTTGCAAGCAAGTTCCATTCTTGATGGTTCCTACGGAAGATAATAGCGAGAAAAGACGTAGCCTATACAGCATTACTCACAATAAACTATATGATTTTCAGTTAAGGGTACCTTACAAAAAGAGGCTTTCTGGTTCGTCACATGGTTGGTTGTTTACCGTGGAAGAATCATTTGCCTTAACCTTAATTAACCCGTTCTCTAGTGCTACAATTGAGCTTCCTCCGATTATGGACCGCTTAGAATTCGAACATGTTGAAGATGATATTGAGACCGACGGTGTTGAAGATGATATTGAGACCGACGGTGTTGAATATGATATTGAGACTGACCCCGAATACGACTATGATATTGAGTCTGGCCCCGAAGATGACTATTACGGTGATGATTGTGTTGAGTTTGAAGTTATGAAGGCTACATTGTCGGTTGACCCTGCTTCATCTCCTAACAACTATATTGTTAGTGCGATCTATGGTGAATACAGAAGATTGGCATTCATTCTACCCGGAGACAAAGCTTGGACTTACATAGATAAAGAGAAATTTACCGCCATCCAAGATGTCATATATTATAAAGGCCAGATTTTGGCAGCTGATTATTTCAGCGGACTCATAATGGTTGATCTTAATAGAAGGGTTGGGGAGAGTAACCTTCCCCAAGTGAAGGTAATTGCACCAGGGACTCATCAGGGCGGTCAAAGACGGATGTATCTCGTGGAATCATCTAGCGAGGATTTGCTTCTTGTAGAAAGGTATCTAAAATATGGAGATGACTCACATCATGCAACTACAACCTTTAAAGTTTTCAAGATGCTTTTAGAGCAACCTGAGAAGGGTAGCCCTAAGCAGGTTGAAGTGAAGAGCTTGGGTGGAGACACCCTTTTTTTGGGAGATAACCATTCAATTTGTGTTCCAGCTTCCAAATGGCCTGGATGTCAGCCGAATTCCATATACTATACGGATGATTATATTGACATTAGGTTCTATCTCCCATATGGGCGCCGCGACATTGGTATCTTCGACATAGAAAATGGAAGCTTTGGGACGCATTACATTCTTGATCCTTCACATAAGCATATGCCACCCTCAATTTGGATTGTGCCAACTGTGTTGGGAAATTGAGTAGATAAATAATTTCTTGAGTGCCTTTTGGTCGAATCTAATTTGTTCAGTCATATATATATATATATATATGTGTATGTATGTATGTATTCTTTTATGTGCTGAAACAAACCTATTTTTTCTCCGGTGTATTTATGCATTATAATAAAATGTAAGACCATGTTTGTTAGACTTATAAGTAGATATTATTTGTGGTTGGTTCTCGTAATCTACTTGTGTGGTTATGGTCATAAAATACGACCTGAGATCGGTTTATTTTATTTTATTTTCTGGGGGAACAAGGAAATGCTTCTCATTTTTCTCATTCTGCATCATGAATAATATTCCTTAAAACTAGGGTTGGAAACACTTGATATCAAATCCTACATATTCCTTAAAACCAGGGTTGGAAACACTTGAACAATGCTTGATATCAAATCCTATATAATGCAATCGAGCTCTCCAACTGTTCCTTAATCCAAAACTTGGTAAGACTACATATTTGGTGTTTGATAGTGCACTCAAGTAGCCTTTACTGTTTGCTACATGCCTAAGAGTTAGATGAAATAAAGTGGCAAGAGTACCACATGGCAGGTTCTTCAGGTTGCATGTGTATATAGATAAGTAGCAAGTCGAATACGAATTTTTATGAAACTTCTATGGTTCTTTGAATTTCTTTTATTTCTAGTTGGTATGTATTGCTTTTATTCTTGAGGGCTCATTCACAATATTGGATCTGAGGTCGGTTGAAAGCAAATATTATGGTAATCAGTTTTTAGTTTAGCTTATTATTGAATGCTCGATTAATGAGTAATATAATTGGGTTCATTTGTGATGCTAGTACTGATCTGTAGTAGAAGATTTGATTGATTTTGCTAGATGACTTGTATATAATCGTTACAGTAATTCTTTTAAGCATGTTAAGACTGCTTGGATATTATTTTGTTAGATGATTTGTCAAAGTTACATATTTCATATAACTCATATATAATTAATCAGTAAAATTTTTGTTGTTAAGCTCCTGCCTTTACTATAAATAGCATGCTTTCAATCTAATTGTCAGATAGAGGTTCTCGAACTTTGAATTTCACTCTTGAGAAGATGTCCGGTTTGGACTTTGTTGTATTGTATGCTACTGAGGTATTGATTCTCTGCCAATTTGATCTTTAACAAGTGTGATTGCAAGGAAGCTAGAAGATAAAACTGTCATTAGCCACAAAACTATGTGACATTCATGAACAACATAAATTGTTTGTACCAAACAATTTATGTTGATCCTTTGTTTGAGTGCTTCAAATGTGGCGTCTTCCACGTACTCTCTCTATCCCTCCCTCCCTCACACACACACACACACACATACGTGCATTTTATATACCTAATATGTAGTTCTTCATCTTTTGCTCCACTTAGGTCTGTACTCTTAAATTTTAGATTAGGGTTTTGATATGATTCTAAAAATTGCATTTCTGCGTAACTGATTATGTAGCTTATTCGTGTATATTGTTGATGTTGTTTCATCTTCCCTGATATATTTATAGATGAGACGATTCTTGAAATCTGAGGGAATTAATTTTGAATACGCACACATACATGCACATGTCTGCACATATATCGGTAGTTATTTGTTTATGGATCTGCTTTAAAATGCAAGGTCAACTGGACAATTGGAAGTTACAAATTTAAGACCTTAAATCTTGATATTCGAACTTGTCACGTCCGTGCCTAGAATGTTATGTTAGAGATGGAACTATGAAGTTAACTGGTGGCAAATTTTCTAAATTTAGGGCTTCCAGATATTAGATTTATGTTTTACTAGTTGCTAAAATACTTTAAAATACACACACATACGGATTGGTTGGTTGATCAAAGTACCATGTTATCTATATTTATAAAAAATTGCAGTTGTAGCAAGTTTTCTTAAGCATTTTTATGCAATTTAATTGGTATTACCGGGGGGAGAGAGAGAGAGAAAATTAGGGTTTTGTGTATGGATTGTTGGTGTTTGGATCTGAAATAAGACTCTGATTTTTTAACTGATCACATGAGATTGACGGTGAGAGGTAATGGGATGGGGATGAGCAGGGATAGTGGACACGTGGCAGTTGACCGTTTTGTGGATAGGAAATTAATCTAGAGTCTCGACTTTTCTCATTGCCACTGGTTGTGTGAAGACACTTGGCGGTTAAAAACCAAGGATAAGTGATCAACTGGGTCCCAAATGGTAATCAATTACACTACCAATGAATTTTTAACTACTAATTATATTATGAGAGTTTTCTCTCAATGTTTCTTAAACTAGTTCTTCACTTCTTTGTTCATTGTTTGTCGTAAAGTAATTTTGCTTCTAAAAAAATCAATAATGTTCTTATATTATAATAAAATATTATATTACAATATATATATTATTTTTATTTTTTACAAAAGAAATAAATAAAATTGTAATCAAATCGAGATTGTAATTAAATGAGCTCTATAACAATAGTAAAAACTAACATTGTAAGAGCATCTCCAACTCACCTAATATATGGGCTGCCAATTTAAAATATAGCAGGTGGGTTAAAATTAGGCCCTCCAATCAGCTACTATTTCACCTGCCAAAAATTGTCTTTGCTATTTTTGGTGCCAAATCTAGCAAAACTTATAACAACAGCTATTTCTATATCTCTCAATCATATCTGTCTCTCTTTCTCTTCCCCTCTCATCCTCATGTGTGTGTGTGTGTGTGTGTTTATATATATATATCTATTTCTTCTCAGATCGGTTTTGAAAAAGATCATAAAAAATTTCACCAAATAGGATTTAGTTTGCAAAACAAGAATTAAAGACATTGATTAGTTAATTTAGAAAAAAAAAAAAAGAAAAAAAAAAAAGCAAAACCCATACGTACAAGTTAGCAGTTGTATAAAGAGAGGGGGACAAGATTTAGAGTTGAGAGACAGCGGCTGAAGCTTGCGAATGGTAAACCCGAACTGGAACATCGGACGATGGAAACTGAAAGATATGGGCTTTGAACTTCTGATTCTTGTTGATTTTGTAGTTTGCAGTTGCGGGGGGGAGGGGGGGGGGGGCAATTTCAGAGTTGAGAACGAGAACAGAGATGGAGGCGATTGGGGAGGCTGAAATGATTTGCCCTAAAACTATATATGGCGATTTGGGAGGCTGAAATGATTTACCCTAAATATATATATATATATAATCAAATATATATAATATACATATATATATATATATATATAATATATAAATTTTCGAAAAAGAAAAAAAAAATTATATAAATTTTTTTCATATAATAATATAATCAAATATATAAATTTATACATACATATATATATATATATATATATATATATATATATATATATATATATTGGGTCCTTTTTTGACCAGATATTTTAGATTTTTTATTCTTTTTAATTAAGTTTAATTTTAGTTTCCTTCTAATGTTTACAACTTGACTTGGAATGTGCCTAATATTAACATTACTGAAACAAATATATGAATGGTGGGAATGGAGAATTGCTAAAATGTAGCATTTTGACACTGTAGCACTGTCAAAATATAGATTTGGCATCCGAATTTAGCATTTTACCATTGGAGATGCTCTACTTAAGAAAACAACGTTGCTTTGGGAGTAAATGATATAACGAGAACTCTTTTGATTCCTCAAAATATTATTGATGATGTGCGATCTCTACAAAATAATGCATACGTTTTATTTTGTACATATATATATATATATATATTGGGTTAATGTTTATGTTGTTCATTTTTTATTTTTTTTATGACGTGGGAATTTTCGCAACTACCCGCTGTTTGGACTTGTAACTACTAGGTAAACCTCCGGCTATTCACCCTGATCCCACAATGCAAGTAGCATTTTCAGTCAGGAACTTACAGTGTTGGAGAAGAATCGAACCCACACCCAAGTATTAAATATGATTGTCTAGCACTTAGATCCTTCTCCTCCCATCAACTTTACTAGCGCCCATGGGGACTATGTTGTCCATATTGCTAGAGAATAGTTGCATATAAAATAGCTAGCCATGCTAGAAATAGTGCTTTATAGAACTGACGTACATAACAATATTCAGTTGGAGGTGTTTATAGACATGTTTGTACTAATTTGTTATTCAACAAAAATTTCTCTGTCTGAATTTTTTTTTCTTTACATTCTGTTTTCAATATGGTACAATATTAATTAGGTCATCCATGCAAAAGTCAGAGATCAATATTGGAGTGATCCATTCTTAATGGAAAAAAAAACTCTATTTCACATTGATATATTATTTAGATTTATGGAAGCATTTCATTTGAGGTGTTTTAGACATATTAGGGCTTGTTTGGTATGTGTTTTGTTTTTACGTTTTTGTTTTAACCCAAAACAAAACAAATGTTTTGCTGTAAAATGTTTTAAATAGTAATCAAAATCATGTTTAGTAATGTGTATTTATCGTAAAATTTTTGAAAGCAAAAATTTAAGAACATGTTTGGTAAAAAAATGTTGCAAGTGTAAAAAATATAATGGTTAGTTTGAAAATGTCATTTAAGAGTTTCTCAAAAAAAAAAAAAAAAAAAAAAAAAAAAAAAAAAAAAAAAAAAAAAAAAAAAATCTTTTTTTAACTGTTCATCACTTTAGCATTGAGTTTTGACACTGTGCAAAACAAAATATTTTTTTTACCAAACTTATTTTTTTCATTGTTCACTGTTATAATACCTGGCAAAAACAATAACACCAAAAACAAAACACACATATAATTGCAACAACAGTTTGGCATGCCATGTGTTTACCTAAAACTATATATGGCGATTTGGGAGGCTGAAATGATTTACCCTAAATATATATATATCTATATATATATATATATATATATATATATATATATATATATATATTTAATAATAATATAATCAAATATATATAATATACATATATATATATATAATATATAAATTTTCGAAAAAGAAAAAAAAATTATATAAATTTTTTTCATATAATAATATAATCAAATATATAAATTTATACATACATACATATATATATATATATATATATTGGGTCCTTTTTTGACCAGATATTTTAGATTTTTTATTCTTTTTAATTAATTTTAATTTTAGTTTCCTTCTAATGTTTACAACTTGACTTGGAATGTGCCTAATATTAACATTAGGCAATTTCAAAGTTGAGAACGAGAATAGAGATGGAGGCGATTGGGGAGGCTGAAATGATTTGCCCTAAAACTATATATGGCGATTTAGGAGGCTGAAATGATTTACCCTAAATATATATATATATATATATATATATATATATATATATTTAATAATAATATAATCAAATATATATAATATACATATATATATATATAATATATAAATTTTCGAAAAAGAAAAAAAAAATTATATAAATTTTTTTCATAAAATAATATAATCAAATATATAAATTTATACATATATATATATATATATATATATATATATATATTGGGTCCTTTTTAAACCAGATATTTTAGATTTTTTATTCTTTTTAATTAAGTTTAATTTTAGTTTCCTTCTAATGTTTACAACTTGACTTGGAATGTGCCTAATATTAACATTACTGAAACAAATATGAATGGTGGGAATGGAGAATTGCTAAAATGTAGCATTTTGACACTATAGCATTGTCAAAATATAGATTTGGCATCCGAATTTAACATTTTACCATTGGAGATGCTCTACTTAAGAAAACAACGTTGCTTTGGGAGTAAATGATATAACGAGAACTCTTTTGATTCCTCAAAATATTATTGATGATGTGCGATCTCTACAAAATAATGCATACATTTTATATATATATATATATATATATATATATATATATATATATATATATTGGGTTAATGTTTATGTTGTTCATTTTTTATTTTTTTTTATGACGTCGGAATTTTCGCAACTACCCACTGTTTGGACTTGTAACTACTAGGTAAACCTCCGACTATTCACCCTGATCCCACAATGCAAGTAGCATTTTCAGTCAGGAACTTACAGTGTTGGAGAAGAATCGAACCCACACCCAAGTATTAGATATGATTGTCTAGCACTTAGATCCTTCTCCTCCCATCAACTTTACTAGCGCCCATGGGGACTATGTTGTCCATATTGCTAGAGAATAGTTGCATATAAAATAGCTAGCCATGCTAGAAATAGTGCTTTATAGAACTGACGTACATAACAATATTCAGTTGGAGGTGTTTGTAGACATGTTTGTACTAATTTGTTATTCAACAAAAATTTCTCTGTCTGAATTTTTTTTTCTTTACATTCTGTTTTCAATATGGTACAATATTAATTAGGTCATCCATGCAAAAGTCAGAGATCAATATTGAAGTGATCCATTCTTAATGGAAAAAAAAACTCTATTTCACATTGATATATTATTTAGATTTATGGAAGCATTTCATTTGAGGTGTTTTTAGACATATTAGGGCTTGTTTGGTATGTGTTTTGTTTTTACGTTTTTGTTTTAACCCAAAACAAAACAAATGTTTTGTTGTAAAATGTTTTAAATAGTAATCGAAATCATGTTTAGTAATGTGTATTTATCGTAAAATTTTTGAAAGCAAAAATTTAAGAACATGTTTGGTAAAAAAATGTTGCAAGTGTAAAATATATAATGGTTAGTTTGAAAATGTCATTTAAGAGTTTCTCAAAAAAAAAAAAAAAAAAAAAAAAAAAAAATCTTTTTTTTACTGTTCATCGCTTTAGCATTAAGTTTTGACACTGTGCAAAACAAAATATTTTTTTTACCAAACTTATTTTTTTCATTGTTCACTGTTATAATACCTGGCAAAAACAATAACACCAAAAACAAAACACACATATACTTGCAACAACAGTTTGGCATGCCATGTGTTTTAGGCGCTATGTTTTTGGTCAATACCAAAACAACAATTTTGTTGTGAGAATGTATTGGGTAGAAATCGAAACCATGTTTGGTAACCAAAATTTGTTTTGAAAAATTCAGAAATTTGTTTTCCACTATAATACTAAAACACACAATATCGTCAATTTGGTGATATGGATTTGAGTCAAAAAATCTAATATGCTACGAACTATTCCAAAATCATATCATAAAAACAATATCATAACGCATGCCAAACAGTCCTTAATTCGCCAACATGAAAAAATTACATTAATTTTTTAAAAAAAATGGGTTAAATTACTTTCATAACACATTTAATTACAATCTAAACACGTTTAACACTATCTAAACACGATACAATTCGAGTTTACCCAATTACAACCCAAATAATTAAGCAACACCAATACGAGATTGACACATGTAAAAAATGGGAAGATTAATAGAGGAGCTTTGGAAAGTGGGGTCGTTAGGGGCGTCACTGACATTGATGACTTTCCACGCCTATTTATAGGCACCTAGAGCAGAGTGACGATGCGTCCTGCATTTTGTTTGCACAGAAATTGAAATTGCTGATATTCAAAATCAAATAATACGCAATCTGTGCGTTTCATTTCACTATAGTTTGAAATCTCTGGTGAAACATCAAAATGCTGCACACAAAAATTGCAACAGTGTCTGCCAGAACTGTATGAGGAGATTTGTTAATGAACCTTCAATGAGGATCCACTGCAGCATTGCTCACAATCAGATCATCAATAGATGATGAGTTCTAGTTTTGTGCATTTTATTTTTCTTTTTCTTTTTTTTGTTTCCTTTTGAATTCTTGATCCACTTTTTGAAATTCGTTTTTTTCTTTTCTTGATCGGTAGTTTTTAGTTTTGAGAATGTTTCATTGTCGGTTGATTCCTCCTAGAATCGATTCAAATTCGGCAAAGACGTGGGATGACGGTGTGAGATTGATTTCTTTGGTAATCTGCTCGACTGATAGCACATTGAGGTGCGATTTTTATGTACTCAGCATGAAGTCGCCTGATTAGGAGAAGTGCGATTTATCTTGCACTTGTGTGACGACGATGACTCAATTCATAACCTCTACAATCTGCTTCAAATCGCCGGAGAAGCACGAAAATGCTTTAACGATACTTTCTCTCTTACCTTGTGTAATGTTGTTGGCTAGGTGAATCTTTCCACTGTAACTGTGTAGCTATCATCTTATCTTCATCAACAGTAATTTTTTTAAGTTCAAATTTCTGGTTTTTTACTCATCAACAATACTTTAAGATGATACTAGTTGAAATATTACATTCAACATTTTGATTTTAATTTTATTTCTTTTGATCTTCATAAAGCATTTGTGATTGTTGTTTTGTTGGCTTCTAAAATTGTATAGTTAATGAACTATCAATATCTAATAGAATTGTTCTTTTACTTCACTGGCTGGATTGCATGTTTTTGGATATCAAGAATTGAAAATTAACATTACAATAATTTGCAAAAATTGACCTGATATGTTTGTTATTTTCATTTAAAATGAGGAATAAAACTAATGGCCATGTACCAAATTTGCTATGAATTCTGCATAATCAAATTTTCATATGCATTAGTCCTATATTATCCAAGGTGAGTGACATTATCTGACAATATTATGTTGAAAATTTCGTTATTTGTTAATAAGAGAACCTTGTTAACTTGTTGGCTAGATTCAATACCATAATTTTGTCTTTTGTTTTCTTGAGTACTAGATCAAGTTATTCGACCACGTTGTATTGATGTTGTTTCTCTACACTTATTGTGGGGCTTCAGCAAATTGAATATGTTATGTGCAATTAGCTATACTTATTTTGCTAAAAAAAGGGTATCCTATTTTGTCAATTGTAAACACGTTATTCATTATTGTTATATCCTTTTATATTTTTGAAATTTTTTTTTTCTTTTCTTGATCGGTAGTTTTTAGCTTTGAAAATGTTTCATTGTCGGTTGATTCGACCTGGAATCTGTTCAAATTTGGCAAAAACGTGCAATGATGGTGTGAGATTGATTTATTTGGTAATATGCTCCACCGACAACACATCGAGGTGCGATTTCTCTGTACTCAGCGTGAAGTCGCGTGAGAAAGAGAAGTGCGATTGCACTTGCTCTTGTGTGACGAGGACGACTCAATTCAAAACCTCTATAATCTACTTAAAATCACCGGAGAAGTGCAAAAATGCTTTAACGATGCTTTTACTCTTAGCATGTGTGAAGTTGTTGGTAGGGTGAATCTTTCCACTGTGACTGTGTAGCTATCAGCTTATCTTCATCAACAGTAATTTTTTTAAGTTCAAATTTCTGATTTTTCATTCATCAATAGTACTTTAAGATGATGCTAGTTGAAATATTGCATTCAACATTTTGATTTCAATTTTATTTCTTTTGATCTACATAAAGTTCTTGTGATCGTTGTTTTGTTGGCTTATAAAATTGTATAATTAATAAACTACCAATATCTGATAGAGTAGTTCTTTTATTTCACTGGCTGAATTGCATATTTTTGGACATAAAAATTCAAAATTAACATTAAAATAATTTACGAAAATTGACCTGATACGTTTGTTATTTTCCTTTAAAATGAGTAATAAAAATAATGGCCGTGTACCAAATTTGCTATGAATTCTGCATTATCAAATTTTCATATGCATTAGTCCTACATTATCCAAGGTTAACGAAATTATCTGACAACATTATGTTGAAAATTTCGTTGTTTGTTAATAAGAGAACCTTGTTAACTTGTTGGCTAGATTCAATACCATGATTTTGTCTTTTGTTTTCTTGAGTACTAGATTAAGTTATTCAACCTCGTTGTATTGATATTGTTTCTCTACACTTATTGTGGGCTTCAGCAAATTGAATATGTTATGTGCAACTAGCTTTACTTATTTTGCTAAAAAAAGGGTATCCTATTTTTTTAATTGTAACTTGTAAGTGGGTTATTTATTATTGTCATATCTTTTTCTATTTTTGGAATTTGCTTTTTTCTTTTTCTTGATTGGTAGTTTTAGCTTTGTGAATGTTTCATTGTTGGTTGATTCCTCCTTGAATCGGTTCAAATTCGGCAGTGACGTGTGATGACGGTGTGAGATTGATTTCTTTGGTAATCTGCTCAACTAACAACACATCGAGGTGCGATTTCTCCTCACTCGGCGTGAAGTTGCCTGAGAAGGAGAAGTGTGATTTCTCTTGCTCTTGTGTGACAACGATGACTTGGTTCATAACCTCGGCAATCTGCTTGAAATCGCCAGAGAAACACAAAAATGCTTTAACGATGCTTTCTCTCTTACCTTGTGTGAAGTTATTTGCAGGGTGAATCTTTCCACTATGACTATACAGCTATTAGCTTATCTTCATCAACAGTAATTTTTTTAAGTTCAAATTTCTGGTTTTTCACTCATTAACAGTACTTTAAGATTATACTAGTTGAAATATTGTATTCATCATTTTGATTTCAATTTTATTTCTTTTGATCTTCATAAAGGACTTGTGATTGTTGTTTTGTTAGCTTCTAAAATTGTATAGTTAATGAACATCAATATCTGATAAAGTTATTCTTTTACTTAATTGGTTGGATTGAATGTTTTTGGATATGAAGAATTCAAAATTAGCATTACAATAATTTGTGAAAATTGACCTGATATGTTTGTTATTTTCATTTAAAATGAGGAATAAAACTAATGGCCATGTACCAACTTTGCTATCAATTCCACATGATCAAATTTTCATATGTATTAGTCCTATATTATCCAAGGTAAGCGACATTATCTAATAATATTATGTTGAAAATTCCATTGTATGTTAATAAGAGAACCTTGTTAGCTAGATTCAATACCAAGATTTTGTCTTTTGTTTTCTTGAATACTAGATTAAGTTATTCGACCTTGTTGCATTGATGTTGTTTCTCTACAATTATTGTGAGGCTTCAGCAAATTGAATATGTTATGTGCAACTAGCTTTACTTATTTTGCTAAAAAAAAAAGGTATCATATTTTGTCAATTGTAAGTAAGTTATTCATTATTGTTATATCTTTTTCATTTTTGAAATTCGTGTTTTTTTTTTTCTTGATCAGTAGTTTTTAGCTTGGAGAAAGTTTCATTGTCAGTTGATTCCTCTTAGAATCGGTTTAAATTTGGCAAAGACGTGCGATAACGGTGTGAGAATGATTTCTTTGGTAATTTGCTCGACTAACAACACATATAGGTGCGATTTCTCTATACTCAGCGTGAAGTTGCCTTAGAAGGAGAAGTGTGATTTCTCTTGCTCTTGTGTAACGACGAAGACTCAGTTCATAACCTCTGCAATGTGCTTGAAATCGCCGAAGAATCGCGAAAATGCTTTAACGATGCTTTCTCTCTTACCTTGTGTGAAGTTGTTGGCAGGGTGAATCTTTCCATTGTGACTATGCATCTATCAGTTTATTTACATCAACAGTAATTTTTTCAAGTTCTAGTTTTTCACTCATCAACAGTACTTTATGATGATACTAGTTGAAATATTGCATTCAACATTTTGATTTCAAATTTATTTCATTTGATCTTCATAAAGTACTTGTGATCATTGTTTTCCTTGCTTCTAAAATTGTATAGTTAATGAACTATCAATATTTGATAGAGTTATTTTTTTACTTCACTGGTTGGATTGCATGTTTTTGGACATCAAGAATTCAAAATTAGCATTACAATAATTTGCGAAAATTAACCTGATATGTTTGTTATTTTCATTTAAAATGAGGAATAAAACTAATGACCATGTACCAAATTTGATATGAATTTCGCATGATCAAATTTTCATATGCATTAGTCCTACATTATCCAAGGTGAGCAACATTATCTGACAATATTATGTTGAAAATTTCATTGTTTGTTAATAAGAGAACCTTGTTAATTTGTTGGCTATATTCAATACCATAATTTTGTCTTTTGTTTTCTTGAGTACTAGATTAAGTTATTTGACCTTGTTATATTGATGTTGTTTCTCTACACTTATTGTGGGGCTTCTGCATATTGAATATATTATGTACAACTAGCTTTACTTATTTTGCTAAAAAAAAATGGTATCTTATTTTGTCAATTGTAAGTAGGTTATTTATTATTGTTATATCTTTTCTATTTTTGGAATTCGTTTTTGTCTTTTCTTGATTGGTAGTTTTTAGCTTTGAGAATGTTTCATTGCCGATTGATTCCTCTTGGAATTAGTACAAATTCGGCATAGACGTGCGATGACGGTGTGAGATTGATTTTTTTGGTAATCTACTCAACTGACAACATATCGAGATTCGATTTCTCTATACTCAGCGTGAAGTCGGCTGAGAACGAGAAGTAGGATTTCTCTTGCTCTTGTGTGACGACGATGACTCAATTCATCTGCTTGAAATCGCCGGAGAAGCACGAAAATACTTTAACGATGCTTTCTCTCTTACTTTGTGTGATGTTGTTGGTAGGCTGAATCTTTCCACTGTGATTGTGTAGCTATTAGCTTATTTTCATCAACAGTAATTTTTTAAAATTCAAATTTCTGGTTTTTTACTAATCAATAGTAATTTAAGATGATACTAGTTGAAATATTGCATTCAAAGTTTTGATTTCAATTTTATTTTGTTGGCTTCTAAAATTATATTGTTAATGAACTATCAATATTTGATATAGTTGTTATTTTACTTCACTGGCTGGATTGCATGTTTTTGGAGATCAAGAATTCAAAATTAGCATTACAATAATTTTTGAAAATTGACCAGATATGTTTGTTATTTTCATTTAAAATGAAGAATAAAATTAATGGCCATGTACCAAAATTGCTATGAATTCTGCATGATCAAATTTTCATATGCATTAGTTCTACATTATCCAAGATGAGCGACATTATCTAACAATATTATGTTAAAAATTCCGTTGTTTGTTAATAAGAGAACGTTGTTAACGTGTTGGCTAGATTTAATATCATAATTTTGTCTTTTGTTTTCTTGAGTACTAGATTAAGTTATTCGACCTCATTGTATTGATGTTGTTTCTCTACACTTCTTGTAGGGTTTCAGCAAATTGAATATATTATGTGCTAGCTTTACTTATTTTGCTAAAAAAAAAAAAGTGTAGCCTATTTTATCAATTGTAATTAGGTAATTCATTATTGGTACATTTTTTTTCTATTTTTGGAATTCGTTTTTTTCTTTTCTTAATTGGTAGTTTTTAGCTTTGAGAATGTTTCATTGTCAGTTGATTCTTGCTAGAATTGGTTCAAATTCGGCAGAGACGTGTGATTTCTGTGTGAGATTGATTTATTTGGTAATCTGCTCGACTGACAACACATCGGGGTGCAATTTCTTTGTACTCAGCGTGAAGTTGCTTAAGAAGGAGAAGTGCGATTTCTTTTACTTTTGTGTGACGATGACAACTCAATTCATAACCTCTGTAATCTGCTTGAAATTGTCGGAGAAGCGCGAAAATGCTTTAACGATGCTTTTCCTCTTACCTTGTGTGAAGTTGTTGGCTAGGTGAATCTTTCCACTATGACTGTGCAACTTTCACCTTATCTTCATCAACAGTAATTTTTCCAAGTTCAAATTTCTAGTTTTTCACTTATCAACAGTACTTTAAGATGATACTAGTTGAAATATTGTATTCAACATTTTGATTTCAATTTTATTTCTTTTGATCTTCATAAAATACTTGTGATCGTTGTTTTGTTGGCTTCTAATATTGTATAGTTAATAAACTATCAATATATGATAGAGTTGTTCTTTTATTTCACTGGTTGGATTGCATGTTTTGGACATCAAGAATTCAAAATTAGCATTACAATAATTTGCAAAAATTAACCTAATATGTTTGTTACTTTCATTTAAAATGTGGTATAAAACTAATGGCCATGTACCAAATTTGCTATGAATTCTGCATGATCAAATTTTCATATACATTAGTCCTGCATTATCCGAGGTGAGCAACATTTTCTAACAATATTATGTTAAAAATTCCGTTGTTTGTTAATAAGTGAACCTTGTTAACTTGTTGGCTATATTTAATACCTTGATTTTGTCTTTTGTTTTCTTGAGTACTAGATTAAGTTATTCGACCTCGTTGTATTGATGTTGTTTCTCTACACTTATTGTGGGGCTTTGACAAATTGAATATGTTAGTGTTATGTGCAACTGGCTTTATTTATTTTTGCTAAAAAAAAGAGTATCATGTTTTGTCAATTGTAAGTAGGTTATTAATTATTGTTATATCATTTTCTATTTTTTCCTGAAGTATATTCATTTACTGTTATATATTTTCCAGGTCTAATTAAGGGAATTAGAAATACTTTGGTATTTAGATGGTACACTTAGTGAGACCTCAAATCAAGAGGTGGTGTTGTGGCACAGGGTTTGGGAAAATAAATAATATAAAGTATTTAACAAATTGCTGAAGTATGACATTCTAATTTCTATGCTCAAATTTGAAGAAATTTAGGACTCAATACTTGTGCCTCTTGGATTTAATTTTCGACATGGTTTTGTTATGGCCTTATTACCTGGTCGCTCTAATGATGCCTTCGGTGTCTCTTTTTGATATCATTTGTCTTCCATGATTCAGAGCCCTCCCACATAGAAAAATTTTATATGGAAAGGAGTTAAATACTAAAGAGAGAGGCTACATTTAAGTTAGAGAGAGTGTTGGAAGAGAAATGTATAAATATTGGAATTATTTTTTCTGTTTTTGTTTCAACATGTTCATTTATGGGACAAGTTTGGAGTGTCAGATTTGCAAGTCTTTAGATACTACCTAGGAGGCTTAACTGAGAGGTCTTTTCTGCTCATGGAGAATGCAACATATGCTTCTTCTATTATTCTATTTTCACCCAAGGGAGGAGACATTCACACTCCAAATATGCTTCCTGCATGCTCTTCAAGCTTTAATTTGTTCACCGTGGAAAATTTCCCTTCGATCAGTAACACAAACTATTTATTACAAGTCACTTGGAAGGTCGCCTTCACTTTCAGTTCATGATTTAATGAATAAGGTGTCTGATGTTGTTGGGATGGAAACGGTATGCATCATGCAAGTTGATGGGTCTCATCCCCAACCCTTTGCCTTTCTTCCACCCTCCAAAATCTTTGTTTACCTAGTGGGAACTAGGGATTGATTTACTGAACATATTATTAAAAAATATAAGATGACATCCCAAATCTTAATGGAGTTGCGTATTTAGTCATAAATACTTATTTGCTGGTGTTTTTCATGAATTTTGTGTGATGGCGAGAAAGTTTATTTCCTGATTAAGCTAGTTCAAGATGTTTAGAAGCATCAAAAGTTTCTGTCCTAATGTTTTTTTCCAACCAAAGTTAATGATTTCTGTATGTTATGGTAAAAACTCGAATTTGGTTTTTGGTTGTTGGAAGTTGTGGTTATTGTGTATGGGATGAAAATTTGTTTGTTGGAAGACCAGAAAATGATGAAGAAACAGACAACTCCCCATCTGATTTTGAAAGTTTTAAGTAATGGAAACCTAGTGTCAGATTTGACATTCTTTAAATACTGCCTAGGAGGCTTAACTGAGAGTGAGATGTCTTTTTTGCTCAAAGAGATTGCAACATCTTCTTTTGAACATATGGTTTTATTATTCTATTTTCAACCCTTTCCCAAGGGACCGAACATTCATAGTCTAAATATGTTTCCTGCACTTCAACTCTTAATTTGTTCACCATGGAAATTATTTATTGCAAGTCCCACACTTGGAAGGTCACCTTCACTTTCAGTTCATGATTTAACGAAAGAGAACTTCTGTTGTTTTCTTTTTTCTTCTTCTTCAGGAATAATATCTAAGACAAGTAGAACATATCGTTGATTTATCAAATTGATATGACCTGCAAATACTATTACTTGTGTAAATTCTCATTTTTATTGTTTAAGCAAAATTCAAAAACATGGAGCCTATTACTTATTGTCAGACTTCTTATATTAATTGTATCCATTTTATATCCTCTCAGTCTAGCTTTATATATATTGTTTACATGATGTGGCTTTTTGTAAACATGTCAACTTTTAATAATAGTTTCATGATATGGCTTTTGTCAGTTGACTCTTATCAACATCTTAAATCTTACAGTAAATGTATATTTCTAATACCTCTTTGTTAATTATATTAATATTGTTATGTGGAAGTGTTCCCGAACAGATATACCAGATGGGATATCCAAGTAACAACCAGAATTAAAATGACAGTAAAAATAACATGCCACAAGACATGATGTATTCGTAGTTCACCCTCCTAATAGGGCTACTTCCATAACCAATAGCGATCCGTATCACTATAAAGAAGAAGATTACAAATTGAAGAACTTTTTGGTTCTTCTTTACAATAATCTCTCTTCTTATAACTCTCATTCACCATAAAGAAGACTCACACAAACACTCTCAAGAAATACTCCGAATAGTATATGGTTTACACAAAGAGGAAAACCCACCCAAAAACAAGCTTCAAGTTTCACTTGAAGATTGCACACACAAAAGGATTTTCTCACACACACAAAACCAATATACTCTCTTGATCCAAATTCATCCTTTCTTGAATGCCTCTTAGATGATTTTTAGATGCTTTTGGATGAATGAACCTATGAGATACAAGGGCTATTTATAGCCAAAATTCTCCCTTTGCAGATGTAAGCGATGACATATGCAAAGCCTGATGATGTAAGCAATGAAATAGCCTTTTAGAAATGAGCCATTTTTCAACAGATATTGGATTAGTGGTGACTTAGACTGATCATTTGAAAGCAGTCCTAAAATATGTTACATAGAAATCTATTTGTTTACCAAAGGGTCTTTGGCCTAATGGTATAACCTCCTCATCTTCAAAGAAAAGGGGAGGGGTTCGAGCCCGGGCATAGGCAAAAAAATGTGTGTTTGCTTTACTATCAAAAAAAAAAAAAAAAAAAAAAAAAAAAAAAAAAAAAAAAAAAAAAAAAAAAATCTGTTTGTTTTTGTTATTTTTTCCAAGTTCTAATCTAACTTGTATTGCTCTATGCATTTAAGATGCTCTCTATCATATTTGGGGGAGGATTGTTTACATCATTGGGCTAATGGCGCATTGGTTATGTGTGTGTGTGTGTGTGTGTGTTTTGAGTGAAACAAAAATCACCATTGCATAAGTGCATATAGTTCTTAAACATCAATAAGTTTACATGAATAATATGTGACTTAAACTGTGACTTGTCTAACTTGAAGAATATATATACCTTTGACCACTATTAGAATATAGCCAAGTGAAGACACCTTTAGACTATTTAATTTCAACAATATACTTGGATGATTTCTCGTGGTTTAACCATCATTATATGACTTATGCATATAGTATTTAAAAAGGTATTTTTTATAAATTTAACATATTTTACATGCAGATGTCTTCAAGTTCATAGGATTTAATTTGATGAACTTGAACAATAAAATGATTGTACTTTTACTATTATTTTTGTTTTCCAGATGATATTATTTAGTATATGGTTCTCAATCAATAATTTAGTAAATTGTTCTAATTTTTGTTTTGTACTTGTGCATTTGCTGTTTACTACACTAAGAAAAAATATTGATAATAAATATCCTAAAATTGTATCAATAGCAATATAATACCTTATTATATTAGAGGATGAAAAAATATCCCAGCATGGATGTGCTTATGTATGGAGTTTATGTATGGTGGCCATTATATAAACAAGACAAAGGTCTGGATTATATGAACATTATATGAACAAGACAAAGTTGTTGTTAGTTTTTAGGCTTTCCAATAGGTTACCCAAGTGTCTATCAGAATAACGTCGATAGTATATTTCATAGATGTTAAACTCCCAACCTTAATAAATCTCATAGATGCTTATTGTGGCACTGAACAGAGGGTAGTACATTATGTCTATGCAATGCATTTCATGGAGTTCTCCAAAATGCTATTTGCTACACTAATGGTGGAAAAGGCAATCAGAAAGAATGGGTTGCACTTCTGGAATAAGGGCAACATTGTTATACTAGCCAAGTTATTGTTGCTTTTGAGGCTTTCCAACAGGTTACCCAAGTGTCTATCAGAACAACGTCGACATTGATCTCACTCTTAATGTCTAGCAAACAAGAGGACATTTGCACAAGTGCGGAGAGGACTATTCTGATGGATTTTAGGTATATTAACTGGAGAGTTCGTAAGCATAGACATGTGGTTGGTATCCAGCCAACGTCAACAATGATCTCAATGTCTAGCACACATGAGGACATTTGCACTAGCGTAGAGAGGAGTATTTTGGTGGATTTCAGGCATGTCAGCCGGAGAGTTGGTAAGCATATACTTGTGGCTTTAGTTGGTATCTTAGTAGACCGAGGTGGACTTGGCGGAACCACTGATTACATGATTGTTGGAGAGGATGTCAGTAGTGATCTCACTCTTAATGTCTTGTACACACGAGGACATCTGCACGACATCTGCACGAGGGCTCAGAGAACTATTCGAATGGATTTATGGCATGTCAACAGGAGAGTTCGGAAGCATATACCATAGTATAGTATAGTGAAACCACTCACCTATATGGACATCCTCAATAGCAGCATTACTAAAGCAAGGTCAGTGAATTAAAAATTGCTTACTGTTGAACTTAAGGAGAAGCTAGACTTGAAAAGAGAGCTCAATTAAGTATGAAAGAGTAGTAAGTAATGTGGCAGACATAATTCAAGTAACAAGGGATTTTAGAAATTGCAATTTGTTCCTAAATTTCTTATTTGAGACACCTTTAGCTTCTAAACTTCTTACTTGAGACATGCTTTCGATTTTTCTTACTGTAAATCTCAGAGAAGTAGTCCCTTAATTCCATTTTAGTTTATTAGATATTGCATATTCTTATGCTTATTTTTTTATACTTATCATGATCTAATTTTCTTAAATTCCATTAAAACTCTAAAAGATATGTTGGAGTTGTAGTCTTAAGGTAAAAATAGTCTATTACAGGAAAGCTAAGAGGAATGTTTGATTTATGTATGTACTTGAATTCACAATTATGTGGCTAAGGGTGGCAAATGGGAGGGTTGGGTCGGGTTTGGGTTGGGTTGAAAATGGGCGGGTCAATATGGGTCAAGACCCATATTCAACCCGTTCTGAACGGGTTAAAAATGGGCGGGTTGAAAATAGGCAGGGTCAACCCGTTATGAACCATGGACCCATTAATTATTATTTTTAATTATTTTTTATTTTTAAATTTTTTTATTTTTAAAAAAAATTTTGAATTTTTTTTTATTTTTTTAAAAAATTTTAATTATTTTTAAAATTTTATTTATTTATTTTTTTAAAAAAAAATTTTTTATTTATTTTTAAAAAAATTTAAATTTTTTTTACTTTTTATTTTTTATTATTTTTAAAAAAATTTAATTATTTTTTGAATTTTTCTATTTTTTTAAAATTTTTTTATTTATTCTTAAATTTTTATATTTTTTATTTTTAAAAATATTTTTTAATATTTTTTATTTTTTATTTTTTAAATTTTAATTATTTAACTTTTTTAGAAGAAATTTCTAGAGAAAGAAATTTAGAGAGAGAGAATTGTGAATGAGAGAATTTTAGAGAGAGATATGAGTTGAATGCAATATAGAATAAAATGTGTGTTGTGTGTTTATTATGTGATGGGTGAAATATGGATTGAATATCTTAACCCTCAAATTAAGTGGTTAAAAATTACCCAACCTATCTTGACCCTCAACTAAATATGGTTAACCCATAACTATTAAAAAGCGGACGAATATGGGCGGGTTGATGGTTCCTGACCCATTTTGCCGCCCCTATATGTGGCACACCCCTCTTTCAGATTGGTGTAGGTCATTAAGGGCTCCCACTGGGGGCATTGTTTAAATCCTTACATGTTCAACAATATTCTATATAACGCGCTCTCTCTCTCTCTACTTTATGTTCTTTTCTTCTTCTTCTTCTAACCTCATGTTCTTTCATAATGCCACATTAATGCCTTAATGAATGCAACTTATGAGAGGAATTGAAAACTAGCCTCTACCTGCCAAAAACTTTGCCTTTTGTGTAAAGATTTTGCTATTCCAAATTGAATTATATGATCATGAATCGAGCCATGGTGAAATTATTACTTGGAATGGTCTCCAGGGAATTACTAGTTGGCACGTGAGTAAATGTTTAAAATTTGTTCATTTGTTTTTTTAATTTATGTCAATTAGTGATTAGTTGGAGTCCAATGGTGACGCGACTATACAATAAATTCTCCGAGACTTGAAGTGTGAGCTTACCCGCCCCAGGAAATTAGCTACATTTATTTTCATATTTATATATAATTTGAATTAAACCATTTTGGCAATGAAAGTAGGGTGACCCTTAAATGACTTCCTTGCCTCTTTAAACACTTTTAGACTTAGTTCTGACATAAAATGCAAGTTCATTATTTTTGTAGCCCTGCCCCTTACAGTGTAACATATCATTACTACAATTTCATTTGCATACATTATGCATGTATAATATCATGTATAATATTGATTACACGATATTTTATAAGATTTATGAACTATTATTTTGAAAATATCTTGCTGAACAACGTCGACAGTGCATCTCATGGATGCAAACTCCCAACCTTGATAGATATCATGGATGATTCTCGTGGCACTAAACAGAGGGTTGGACATTATGTCTATGCAATGGATTTCACGAAGTTCTCCGAAATTCTATTTGCTACACTAATGGTGGAAAAGGAAATTGGAAAGAATGGGCTGCATTTCTGGAATAAGGGATAACTTTGTTATACCCGCCAAGTTATTATTGCTTTTGAGGCTTTCCAACAGGTTACCCAAGTGTCTATCAGAACAATATCGAAAATGATCTCACTTTTAATGTTTAGCAAACAAGAGAACTTCTGCACAAGTGTGGAGAGAACTATTTTGATGAATTTGAGGCATGTCAACTGGAGTGTTTGTAAGCATAGACATGTGGGTGGTATCTAACCAACGCCAATAAAGATCTTACTGTCTAGCACACATAAGGACATTTGCACTAGTGCAGAGAGGAGTATTCTGGTGGATTTCAAGCATGTCAGCCGGGGAGTTGGTAAGCATATACCTGTGGTTTCAGCTAGTATCTTAGTAGACCGAGGTGGGCTTGGAGGAATAACTGATTACATGATTGCTGGAGAGGATGTCAGCAATGATCTCACTCTAAATGTCTTGCACACACGAGGACATCTACACGACATCTGCACGAGGGCGCAGAGAACTATTTAGATGGATTTCTGGCATGTCAACAAGAGAGTTCGGAAGTATATACCTTAGTAAAATTTCACTTGGATATCTGTTACAAGGGGATATTTGTTCAATATCGGATTTGATGGAAAAGTGATTGGGTATATATATAGGTTGGGTGTTAGCCCCACCTAATAGCCTCATCCGCTATTGTCCATTTTGCAAAAACTCCGAATTATTCTCTTGACGCTCACCCGAAATAACCTGAACTAATAGGGAAATTCCCATTTCACGGGACCCTTCGAAACAATCAATTAGAAAGTCCCAACGGCACCATATTCTAGGAGCTCACACTATTTGATTAAATAAATTCTCTTTTATCTGTTGCGGGTCGAGGACCCTTCTCCTTTCCTTTTTTCTAACTCTGATTCGTATTTTTCATATAGAAACATATAAAACAAGATTCATTTTTTGTCGCACATCCACTTTGACCCCTTTGAAACTCGAAATCTCGCCAAGAAGGTAGATGAGATATCATTATTGTATGGACCCATAAAAACTTCACTTGTATAAACTTCTTTGGTGGAATTTCTTTGCTCGACTTAATTAACATGCATTGAATAATTTATTTCTGGAATTTCACCATTCTGTTTTATTTAATATAACTACAATTTGAGTTTCCAATAAATTACCAAGTCATAGAAAATGATCTGTTTTGGCTGTTTTAAAGATCACATTGAAATGGCGTGTTAACCCAAGTTCACATGTTTGGTCACTATTTGTACCTCACTTGTTGAGTAAAGAGGCTCTTGCAGTTGAATGTTGTGATTTCAACTGGGGCTCCAACTGAATCCTTCCTTCTCACGAATGATATGGTTTTTTTTTTTTTTGTTTATGAAAAAAAAAAAAAAAATTGAATAGTGCTGGCATTTAACTAACAGTCCGATATAGTATATTGTTTGCAATTGTGGCTTTAGCTCGGGAAAGTATCCACTCCTTTCCACAATTAGTCCATCTGTTTCATTTGGAGATCCAAGGGTCAACATCGTGCCACATGGCCCAATTTAATTAAAATAAACCCAAGTTTCGTGGTTTTACTATAAAAACCTCCCTTATGACTTGAGAAATTACTCGAACCTCTCATAAAAATAAACTAACATAAAAAAGCGTCAAATAGACTAACGTACTTGCCTAAAATAAAATTGACCTAAACGGATGACGGACCGTGAAATGAACTAACGAATCTGCCTAAAATAAAACTGACCTAAGATGACCTAATTTATTAAAATACCCTCAAATTATTATGGTAAATTATTGAAGGGCAAATTACACAAAGAACCCCTCAGGTTTTTAACTTGTACATGTAAATAGAAGATGTCCACAGTATAACAGAAAGGTCCAAATTAACTGTTTGTGATTAGTGGATTGATATGAATTTACATATAACTATTTGTTTAATAAAAAAATCTAAAATTTTTTGTATATTGTTAAAGTTATAGTTTTGCCCTTAAGACTCCATCACCAAATTGCAAAAACCACAAAATTATCTGCAACAGAACCAATCACAGACCCAAATACAATATCTTTTATTTTTTTATTAAAAATAAATACTTTAATTTTAAGGTTAAAAGTGTAAATTTGTATTGATTTTTTTTGGTCAAACGGTTAATATGAACCTTTGCGTAATATTGTTATAACTTCTATCTACATGCACAATATCGAAACCTCGTGAGTGGTTTGTGTAATTTGCCCATTATTGAACTACCATATATTTTTAGATACTCCAGGTGTATATATAACAATCCAAATAGTGGGCCAATAAATGACAAGGTTTACCAAGACCAGGTCTTCTTAAAGCAATCCTAATTATAATTGGGCATGGGTTATCCTAATTTATTGGCTCTCACTACTTCACTTTAAAGTTTAAACACTTGGTATAAGAAAAAGATACTTATATTCTTATGCGTTTTTAGTCTTGGATCTGACATGTGTTTAAGAAACTATTGATCTGATTCCGTTCCTAATTTTCTCTAACGATAAATAGGGTATGAGTTTCTTATGCAACAGAAATTCAACAAATAACAAAAACAAAATGATTTATGCACATATTAACAATTAAGAAATAGCTTTTCAGGGTTGATGGCGGCACAAACTGAACTTTGATTATTATTTTTTTTTTAGCCCAAAGAAATAGAATAAAAAAGATGCACAATCTTATTTAAATTTACCTATATTTTTTCACATGACAATTGTTAGGTCCTTACTAGTAAAGATGTACACCATTTGACCGGTGATGTGGACTAATAATAAATAGACAAATCCTCTTTTAATTACCAAATAAGCGATGGTAATTAACCCACCATCATTGAATTGGTAAGTGTATATATATTTAATAATTATAAAATAACGTGTTGGAATAGAAAAAGCGCTTTTATCAATACAGGTATCAAAAAATTACGGTTAGTAAAAAAAACATGTTAGGTGTTTGGTGATATATTATAATAAGTACTTTTCACAATTAAATTATTAATTTTATTTATTTGGTAACAATTTTTTTAAAAAATAATTGTATAGTTAATTTTATGCATGTTACCATATTTGATAATAACAACTTTATTAAGCATGGGTGTAATTGTCATTATAAAAAAATAGGGTAAAGTGCAAAAAAAAAAAAAACCACCTTGAACTATATTTGAATTTGCAAATAACCCCCTTGAATTATATTTTGTACATAAAACCTCCTAAACTATCTCATTTTGTTGCAACATACCTCAAGGACTATACTATATTTCATTAAATGACCATAATGCCCCTTCTTAGTGAATTACATTTAATATATTTTTCTTATCTAAATAAATTATGAAAAAATTCATACTAACCTATTAAATTTGCATAAATTTAACTTTAATTTTTTTAATTAATTAAAAAAATTAAGTAATTTTTTTAAAAATATTAATTAATTTTTTAATTTTTAATGAATATATTACATGAAAAGAAGGTATTTTTTTCAAAATTATTTTATTAATTTTTCATCAATATATTGTATGAAAAAAATGATATTTTTTTAAAATAAAACTTTTTAATTTTTTTTTTTTCTTAGTTGGGACTCACACACACTGCCTCGACTGAGGTTCGAACCCCTGACCTCCCTTTGGGAAGTAGGAGCCTGTTGGTAATAAAACTTTTTAAATTGGTTATAATACGATTTATTATAAATAATAAAGTTTTAATAATAAGTTAATCAATTTAGAAAATGGTAGTTACAAATCTATTTATCTATTTTATTTATGATAAATTGATACTAAAAATAAAATTAAGGTAAATAGTATTATTAATATTTACATAAGAGAAAAAATAATAAAAATAATTTAACAAGAAATGAAAATTTTAATAAGAAATGGTAAAATAGTCTTTTGTGATTAATTTGTCCTTAATTGCAACAAATTAATAATTCAGGGGGCGGTTTTAGTTCAGGAGAGTTATTTGCAAAAGGGCAATAGTTTAGGTGTTTTTTTGCACTTAACCCTAAAAAATAAAATGGATAAAATTATCTAATGAAAAATAATTTCCAAAAATATTCAACCTTTACTCAGTACATAATTTTATAAGTTTGAAATTCTACCTTCATTCAAATACTTTACTGAATTAAATTTGGTAACCATTTAAAGCACTTATAATGGTTACCAAAATGGGCTCTTAGAGGAAAAAAAAAAAATTATAAAGTTAAACCTTCATCTAACCCAACTTATTAATGTAACCATTTGGCACAACTAATTTAATTTATTTTTCATTTCTAAAGCTGGAAAAAAAAAATTACGGAAAACATATAAGATATAAGGTTTCTTCAAATTTTAAAGGGTTTACCGTAAAAAAAAAAAAAAAACCTCATATATATATGTGTGTGTGTGTGTGTGTGTGTGTGTGCAAGAAACACCCCACTTTAAATTTAATATAAATTCTTATATTTTGAAATTTTGTTGCAAATTGCCCTTATTTTCAATTTTGAACAATTTTATTTTTTTATTTTTTTTGTAAAAATTCAAAAATGTCCTTAAGAAAATTTTAGGAATTTCTTATTTTTTTTCTAAAAAAATAGTAAAAAATAAAAATAAAAGTTAAAAAATATAAAATAAATAACTTTTTTGAAAAATCCCCTTATTTATTAATTTTAAATTTTATTGTCTTAAGGGCATTTTTAAGGAACAGTAAAGTCCAAGTCCCCATCTGCCTTTTCGAGGGCGACTAGGAAATAAAACCCTCGACTCTCCTAGTTTTATTAGGGTATGTTTGGCACGGGAAAAAAAATGATAACATTAGTTATGAAAGAAAAAAATAAAAGGGGAGAGAAGGGAAGGGAAGTGAATGATAATTTTAACCCCATATCGTGTTTGGTTAATTAATGAAGGAGAAGAAAAGAAATAATAATAATCATATTTGGAAAAAGAAAAAAAATAAAAAATAAAAAAAGGAAAGGAAACTATGTCAATAAATTTACTATTATACTTTTTTATATTTTAAATAATAAATTTAAAGATTTAACTATGTAATATAAAAATAATATTTTTAGGACAAATCATTTTAGCCTCCCCAATTGCCTCCATTTCTATTCTCGTTCTCAACTCTGAACTTCCCCTCTCTCTCTCTCTCTGCAATTGCAAACTACATAATCTACAAGAATCAAACGTTCAAAACTCATGTATTTAAGTTAATCTATCTGTTTGCAAGAATCAAAAGTTCAAAACCTATTACCCATATCAAAACCCATATCAGCATATCATTTCAAATTGTTATCTTTCAATTTCCATCGCCCGTTGTTCCAGTTTGGATTCGCCGTTTGCAAACTTCAGCCGCTCTCTCAACTCTCAAGTTTGCCCCCCCCCCCCCCCCCTCTCTCTCTCTCTCTGCGCAACTACTAACTTGTATGTATGGGTTTTGTTTAATTTTTTTTCTTTCTAAATCAACTAATCAAGCTCTATAATTCTTGTTTTGCAAACTAAATCCTAAAATCAAATGTAATCTTAATTTTATGTAGGGTAAATTTGGCATCAGAAATAATACATTAAGTCTCTCCTTTTATTTCCTCCCATTTTTGGGAGGATAAGAAAATTGTTGTTTATGCATTGTATTATCCTTCCAAAACCATCCTTTTCTTTTCCTTTCCTTCCCACCATTTATACCAAACACAATTTTTTAATCACCCTCCATCACCTTTCCTTTCCTTTCCTTCCCTTCCTTTTCCATTGCACCATACTGACCCTTAGGATTCTACTAACTTTCTGATTTGTAAAAGAATTGCCTAGATAGATCTCACTTTCTTCACTTTGTTTTGGGTTTGATTCATTGTTTTAGTGGTTTGCATCGGCAGTTGTTAAGTTTAAGATTATTGCAGAGCAAGGTAAGTTCTTGTGATTATTCATATATACATGTTTATGTTTCAATAAATTCATGTATCTATATATGTCTCTTTTTTATTTATATAATTAAGTATAACAACAGTTTTATTGAGTATTATATAGGTAATTTGTATGATTGAACAAATTTAGATTCTTTAATTTGCAATGCTATTAGTTATGGTTATGGATATGGACTCATTGGAGGCTTGGCATGGCTTCCTAAGCACTTATTGGGTATGATTGTCTACAAATTGGTTTCGCTTTCCAATTTTGTCAGCTTTGGTGCGGTCTGCAAAGAATGGCAGTATGTGGCTATGAAGAAAAAAGTTCAATTCTTTCAAAAGAAGTGTTGTCTACAAGTTCCATTCTTGATGGTCCCTACGGAAGATAATAGTGAGGAAAGACGTAGTCTATACAGCATTACTCACAATAAAGTATATGATTTTCAATTAGGGGTACCATACAAAAAGAGGCTTTCTGGTTCCTCACATGGTTGGTTGTTTACCGTTAAAGAATCCTTTGCATTAACCCTAATCAACCCATTCTCTGGTGCTACCATTGAGCTTCCTCCAATTATGGACCCCTCAGAATTCGATGCTTCTGATCTTCCTGAGGTTGAGTTTGAAGTTGTGAAGACTACTTTGTCTGCTGACCCTGCTTTGTTTCCTAATAACTATATTGTTAGTGCAATCTATGATGGTCTGAGAACACTGACATTCATTTTGCCTGGAGATAAAGCTTGGACTTTCATAGATAAGAAATTTACCCTTATCAGGGATGTCATATATTATAAAGGTCAGATTATTGCAGTTCATTACCGGAGTGGAATCATAATGGTTGATCTTAATAGAAGGGCTAGGGAGAGTAAGGTTCCCCAAGTGAAGGTAATTGCACAGCAGGGTCCTGAGATTGAGAGTGTCACTAAAAAATGGATATATCTTGTCAAATCATCTAGCAGAGATTTACTTCTTGTAGAAAGGTTTCTAAAAATAGATGAAGACGAATGGACACATAAAACTTCAAATTTTAAGGTTTTCAAGATACTTTTACACCAATCTAAGAAGGATATGGCTAAGCGAATTAAAGTGAAGAGTTTGGGCAGAGATACCTTGTTTTGGGGAGATAACCATTCAATCTATGTTTCATCTTCTAAATGGCCTGGTTGCTAGCCAAATTCCGTATACTACACAGATGATTATATTTATATTTTTTTCCATCTCCCATATGGGTGCCGTGACATTGGTATCTTCAACATAGAAAATGGAAGCTTTGGGACGCATTACATTCTTGATCCTTCACATAAGGATATGCTGCCTTGAATTTGGATTGTGCCAACTGTGCTAGGAAATTGAGTACATAAGTAATTTCTTAAGTGTCTTTTTCTCGAATCTACTTTGCTTAGGTTTTTTTTTTTTTTTTTTTTCCCCTTCTCGCCCTATTTATGTCTTATATTAAAATGTAAGATCACTAAACTTATAAGTAAATGCGGTTGGTTCTCGTAATTTATTTATGGTCATAAAATATAGCATGAGATCAATTATTGTTTTTATTTTATTTCACTTTTATTATTTTTTGGGTAACAAAAAAGTGCACGTCTTTTTCTCATTCAGCATCAAGAATAATATCCCTTAAAACTTGGTAAGACCACATCTTTGGTGTTTGATTAACTTGGAGTGCACTCAAGTAGCCTTTACTATTTGTTACATGCCTAATTGTTCGATAAAATGAAGTGGTAAGAGGACCAAATGGCAGTTTCTTGAGGTTGCCTGTCTCGCAGTTATTCTTGAGGGCTCATTTTTTTTTTTTTCGATAATTAAAGGGCTCATTCATGATATTAGATATGAGTTTGGTTGAAAGCAAATTTTCTGGTTTTAGTTTACCTTTTTATTGAATCCTTGAATAATTAGTAATATAATTGGGTTCATTTGTGATGCTAGTACTTATTATTAGTAGAGGATTTGATTAATTTTTCTACATATATAATATATATATGATTGTTATAGTAATTCTTTTAAGCATGTTAATGTAAACTCTAATTAATTTGTGTTAAACATTAATCACAAATTATAATAAATTCCTAAATCTTAGAACTTCAATTAATTTCACATCCTTATAACGCATAAATAAATATAGTTAGATATACATACCTCGATTCATGATATCAAATCTTGTTGAGATTAAATCCAACGTCCAGATCCTTTAACCACGAACCAATCTGCAACTCTGATCAACAGGCAAAGGCGAAAACTGGTTTCTCTCTCTTGGCCTTTTGCACACATAAAACTTTTATGTGTTGTATCATTAATTGCACATAATTGATGGAGTATATGCACTTTTATAAAGATATAGAGAGGACCAGTTTTCCTTTTAGATATATAATTCTACTTTCCATTAAAGTAAGGAATGAAAAGGAAAACACTTCTCCAATAAGTAATTACCAAAAAGATAATTATAAGTTGACCAAAATAAATAATATTAATTGATATCTATTTACTTAGCCACCAAGTAATATGTCACATATCCAAATCATATAGGCCACAATTAAATAAATAATCTTACATTCTCCCACTTGGCACATATGATAACTTCTGTAGTGATTTAGTAAAATAGCCATTAGTGTGCACCATAAATCAGATTAAGGTATTAAGTTGGTCATCATAAATACCATGGTAAACAAACTACCAATGTGAGTCATGGTAGTTGTACATCACTAAATGACACAGTCCCTTCCATGTACCACAACACTAGTAACCCATTTAACATAGTCTATAAGTAAGAAGCATCAATAAAGGTCTAGCAATAATGTCTTTTCTAAGACTATTCCTGTTCTCATCATTTAAAGTAATACATGCATGTACATACATAAATTAACAGGAAATATCATAAACACATTTTAATGAGCTCAAAATGTCAAATATATATAAGCATTGTTAAGCAATCCACAACAAAAATAATAATTAACTTTGATTACATTTATGACCCATTCTTTCAACATGCCCTATGAATGTCTTGGGTGGTAATCCTTTTGTTAATGGATCTACAACCATAAGTTGTGTGCTTATATTTTCAAAAGACACTCGTTGCTTCTGAATTTCTTCTTTAACGGTAAGATATTTCAGCTCCATATGCTTAACGCCATTGGAATACTTATCATTTTTAGTAAAGAAGACAGCTACAGTGTTATCACAATAAATTTTCAGCAGTCTGAAAATTGAATCCATAACACCAAATCCCGAAATAAAGTTCCGCAATCACAAACCATGATTTGTAGCCTCAAAGCATGCTACAAACTCAGCCTCCATAGTAGATGAAGCAATAATAGACTGTTTTGCGTTTTTCCATGATATTGCCCCTCTAGTTAAAAGGAACAAATAACCAAAAGTGGATCTTCTACTATTCACACATCCAGTAAAATCTGAGTCTGAGTAACTAATAACCTCTAAATCACCAGTCCTTCTATATGTGGGCATATAATTCTTTGTTCCTTGTAAGTATCTCATGAATGTCTTTACCGCTTTCTAGTGATACATTCCTGGATTACTTTGGTATCTGCCTAGCATTCTAACTGCAAAACCAATATCTGGACGAGTGCAAACCTGTGCATATATCAAACTTCCCACAATAGATGCATAAGGAATATTTTGCATTTCTTTATATTCTAATTCATTATTTGGGCATTGCATCAAACTAAATTTATCCCCTTTCTATAGTGGAACAATACTAGCTAAACAATGTTCCATACCAAATCTCTCTAGAATTCTCTCAATATATGTTTTCTGAGACAAATCTAACAATCCACGTGACCTGTCATGGAATATTTCTATTCTTATCACGTAGGATGTCTAACCCATATCTTTCATCTCAAAATTCTTAGAAAGATAATTTTTAGTTTCATGCAATAAACCAAGATCACTACTAGAAAGCAAAATATCATCAACATATAGAATCAGAAATATAAACTTTCTCCCACTAACCTTTTGGTATATACACCGATCAACAATATTTTCATTAAAACCAAAAGAAGTAATAGTATCATTAAACTTAATATACCATTGTCGGGAAGCTTGTTTAAGTCTATATATTGACTCCTTAAGTTTACAGACCATGTGTTTTTTACCCTCTAATCTAAAGCCTTCAGGTTGATCCATATAGACTTCTTCTTCTAAACTCCCATTTAGGAAAGCTGTTTTCACATCTATTTGATGCAACTCTAAATCATAATGAGCTACAAACGCCATGATAATTCTAAAGGAATCCTTCTTAGATACAGGAGAGAAGGTTTCTTTATAATCAATACCTCCTATCTGCATGAAGCCCTTGGCTACAAGTCTAGCTTTATATCATTCAATATTGCCATTAGAGTCACGTTTGGTCTCAAAGACCCATTTACACCCAACTTATTTAAATCCTTCAGGCAATTCAACGAGTTCCTAAACTTTATTTTGTTCCATTGACTTCAACTCCTCATTCATGGCATTGATCCAATTAATAGAATTATTACTACTAATGGCTTATGAATATGTAACCAGATCCTTACATATCCCTATATCAAAATTAGATTCATGTAGATATACCACATAATCATTCGGAATAGCAGATCTATTTTCTCTTTAAGACCGTCTTAATGTTATTCCTTGTGGTTTTTCTATAACTTCATTGGTGATAGTTTCATTATGGAGTTGTTGATCATTTAATTGTTCTTCGTTGTTATACAGTTCAACAACTGGAGAAATAATTATTTCTTTAGAAGTTGTGGGTAAAGGGATTTATACCCTAACTTCTTGAATGATCACATTTTCATTTCTATCACTCCCACTGATTTCACCATCCTCAACGAATCTGGCATTACCGGTTTCAACAATTCTTGTACTATGTATAGGATAGTAAAACCTATACTCTTTGGATTTTTCTGGGTAACCAATAAAGTACCCACTAACTGTTCTAAAATCCAATTTCTTTTCATGTGGATTATAAATTCTAACTTCCGCTGGGCAACCCCAAACATGCAGGTTCCTTAAACTAGGTTTCCTTCCTGTCCACAGTTCAAATGGAGTTTTTGAAACTGCCTTACTAGGAACCCTGTTTAATATATACATAGCAGTTCTAAGAGCATACATCCACAATGATATGAGTAATGAGGAATTATTTAACGTACTCCTAACCATTTTCCATAAGAGTACGATTATGCCTTTCAGCTACACCATTCTGCTGTGGCGTGCCTGGCATAGTGTATTGAGCCAAATGCCATGCTTTTCAAGGAATTTAGCAAACGGTCTAGGGCATTGACCTGTTTTATCATACTTTACATAATATTCACCACCTCTATCTGACCTTACTAGTTTAACTTTTTTTATCTAGTTGCCTTTCAATCTCATTTATGTATACTTCAAGAGTATTTACTGCTTGAGATTTTTCATGCAACAAATAGATATATCCATAACGTGAAAAATCATCTATAAAGGTGATAAAATATTTTTATCCACCAAAAGATGGAACATCAAAAGGTCCACAAATGTCTGTATGAATAATTTCAAGAAGCTCTATACTTCTTGTGGCTCCTTTCTTTGTGTGTTTGGTTTGTTTACCTTTAATACAATCCACACACATAACAAAATCAGTAAAATATAGATTCCAAAGAATTCCATCTTTTACTAATCTTTTTAATCTTTCACTGGATATATGACCCAATCTTTTATGCCACAAGAAAGATGAATTTTCATTAATTGAGTTATGTTTGATTCTAACATTATGATGCAAGGTCAAAAGCATTTCAGAAAATAAATCATTAAGCTTTATCTTATATAAACCATCAACAAGAATACCAGAACCAACAAATTTGGATTTTTTGAACAAACTAAAACATCCATTACCAAATTTAAATGAAAAACCATCAACATCAAGTTTGGACAAAGAAATCAAATTACGAAAAATTAAAGGAACATAAAGAGTTTTAAACAAATCTAAATGAAATCCACTATCTAAAACTAAACGAAATATCCCAATGGCTTCAACTGAAATTTTCTCCCTATTCCCTATGAACAAGAAATCATCATTTGGATTTGTGGTTTGGGTTGAAAGAAATCCCTGCATCATATTGGAAATATGAACATTAGAGCCTGAATCAACCCACCAAGTATTAGAAGGAACTTCAATTAAATTTGATTCAAAACATACAAAAGCCAAAGGCTTACCCTTCTTTTCCAACCATTCTTTACGTTTTATGCAATCTTTCTGAAAGTGTCCAGATTTGTTACAAAAATGACACTTATCATTCTTGCGTTCCTTCTTTTGATTAGCTTGATCAAAATCCTTTATTTGGGGTGTTACTCGCTTAATGCCTTTTCCAGGCCTTTTTCCAAATTTCTTTCTAGCTTCTTGAGTCATGAGATGAACATTATAATTATCTTGTTGCTTAAGCCTTCCTTCCTCCTGAACTAACATACTGGCCAATTCATTCACATTCCACTTGTCCTTAATAGTGTTATAGTGAATTTGAAATGGCCCATACTGAGTAGGTAAGGAATTGAGAATAAATTGAACAAGAAAAGTCTCATCCATATTCATCCCTAAAGTTTCAATTTCGCAACAAGATTAGTCATGTCAAGAACATACTCATGCATACTACGAGTACCATCAAAATGCATAGTAGTGAGGTCCGCCATTAATTTCCCTGCAAGAGACTTATCTGCAGTACGAAAACGTTCTTCAATATTTTTCAAATATTCCTTAGTACTATCAGTTTGGGGAAGAGTTGTTTTGATATTGTTTGTAATAGTCATTCGTATAAACATAATACTCAATCTATTCGATTTCTCCCAAAACTTTATGGAGAGTCTTTTCTTCCTCACTGTTTTCACCAATAATAGTAGTAGGTTTCTCAATTTGAAATGCTAAATCAAGATCTAGCACACCTAAGTTGAACAGAACTTGCTCATTCCATTCTGAGAAGTTAGTTCCATTGAGAATTGGAACATATGAAACATGTGAATTGACTGAAACATGAATAAATACTGCAATAAAATAATCATAATAAGATAAATGCTCATAACATTAATACTTTGAGATAACAACACATATAAAAATAAATAAATACATTGTACAACTATGGTACCCCTTTGGGTAGTAACCACAAAATACAAAAAATGATGCTTAGATGTATTTATTTATATGTAGTCTCATTAGTGATGCACTAATTAATTAAATAGACAAGTTACCTTTGGATATCCTATATCTACCCAATTAAAAATTACATACAACCTCTTAATGTTTATTTAATCACTTGAAAATTATTTCCCTTTGAGGAATTATTTCTAATAATTGAATAAACTCAATATTCATGAATTTTATAAAAAATTATAAGCATCAGTATTCATGAAATATTGCAATTATGTGTACCACTAAAATTAATATCCATTAATCATTATGGTTAAGCCACTTTGGTAGCTACCAATCTTTCTATAATATGAATATTTAATTATCTAGTGATAAAATCAACATTAAGTTACCCACCACATTATGGACACAAAATTTACAAAGTCAATAAATTAAACTGTTTGTGGATGTTCAAAAATTTCATAGACATATGTACTGTAATATATATTAATAAGAATATATTTAATCATGTATAAAACATCATTATAATTCACAGCCTCGATTTACGCAGCGAAATAATAATCAAATATTTCATTCTGTAAATTGATTATGCACGAAATAGCAAAAAAAAAATCTCTTTTGCCTTAACATTGGGATTGTAAACTCAACATGCAATGTGAAATTACCCAACAAGAGACAAGGACGCCTGGTACACGCACATGCTAGGAAAAATAAACAATTTCTTTTGAATTATTTTTAGTCTCATTATGATATATATATATATATACACAATCACCCAGATTCTTTTTCAAACTTTCAACTACTACATATAATATATATATATTAAATATACAACTTCAACTTTTGTCATCATATGCACAAAATCACAATAGCTTTGTCACATCATTCTCATTATGTTTATATAACCATCAACAAAACAATAAACTTCGAAAATCGAGGCCTAATTTAACATAAGCCAATAAAACTAAACAATACAAACAGATCTGTAAATCCAAATAAGGAAAAAACGCTTCTAGCATGAATTAGGAAAAATAGGATCTGTTATTAGAGCAGTGTCCGAATACAATAAATTAAAATTATATATATATTTTTTTAATTTAAACTTACACATATTATTTATGCAAGGATAATAGAAAAATAATGAGTTCCAAAACTACGAGATCTGATACCACATGTAAACTTTAATTAATTTGTGTTAAACATTAATCACAAATTATCATAAATTCCTAAATCTTAGAACTTCAATTAATTTCACATTCTTGTAACGCATAAATAAATATAGTTAGATATACATACCTCGATTCATGATATGAAATCTTGTTGAGATTAAATCCAATGTCCAGATCATTTAACCACAAACCAATCTGCAACTCTAATTAACAGGCAAAGGTGGAAACTAGTTTATCTCTCTTGGCATTTTGCACACATAAAATTTTTACGTGTTGTATCATTAATTGTACATAATTGATGGAGTATATGCACTTTTATAAAGGCAGAGAGAGGACCAGTTTTCCTTTTAGTAATATAATTCTACTTTCCATCAAAGTAAGGAATGAGAAGGAAAACACTTCTCCAATAAGTAATTACCAAAAAGGTAATTATAAGCTGACCAAAATAAATAATATTAATTGATATCTATTTACTTAGCCACCAAGTAATATGTCACATGTCCAAATCATGTGGGCCATAATTAAATAAATAATCTTACAGTTAAGACTGATTCGACATTCTTTATTTAGATGCTTACCACATATATTGTTCATTTTGTTCATTTGATTTAATCCCTCTAGTCAATCTGACCTGTATATGTTAGGAATCATTTCAATTTGCCATTTGCATCTCTAATTTGATTTTTATAGAGTTTTTATCCAATTAATCAGTAAAATTTTAGTTGTTTAAACTTTAAGCTCCTGCATTTAGTTCATGTTTATATAGCATTTTTTTCATTTAGTTATCATTAGTGGTTCTTGATCACTTTGTATTGTGTGCTATTGAGGTATTGATTCTCTTCCAATTTGATCCTTAACAAGCTAGTGTGATTGCAAGGAAACATACATTTAATATACCTAATATTATAAATAGTTCTTCATCTGTTGCAAGGAGACATTCATTCATGAACAACATAAATTGTTTGGAGATGCAAACAATATATGTTAGTTGTTAGTTTGAATGCTTCAAATGTGGTCTGTCCTCCATGTACTCTCTTTGTCACACACACAAATACATACATTTAATATACCTAATATACATAGTTTTTTTTTTTTTTTTTTTTAGTTAAAGGGTAAGCTTGTATAAATGTAAAAAATGTACAAGAGGGTCCTATAAGATAGGAACAACAAGCTGCACAAGGCAGCAGTAGAATCCCAGCGAAATACAAATGCTAGGAACCAGTCCTAACAAGCAAAATACATAAAAGGCTATAGAACTAAACTTCTGCAAGTTCAAGTAAACCTAATGCAATACAAACATAAGAAGCAACCATCCAAACAAGCATCTTCCAGTAAACACTTCCATTGAAGGCAACCAAGTGTAAGGGACAGTTAGAGCCTGAGCACAAGCATAGCTGCATCCATCTAAGGACAGTTTCTGCAAGTCTTCAAGTTTCCTAACATTCCTCAGATCAGAAGCATTCTTTAGCTTAATTGAGGCTAATCTTCCTTCTAAACATTTCTTAATTTGAGAAATGACTGAGGTTGGGGATGAGGATGTGTTCCTGAAGAGAGTAGTAACTTATGCACCAGATTATCATTAGCACTCCAATGAGCAGAACACCATAAGATCAGTTCTTTCTAACTAGATGGCTGAATGTACAACCCAATTGTGTGCTGAATGAAGAACCACACCACCTTTGAGAACTCACACTAGAAGAATAGATGGTCCAAGGATTCATTGTTGGCGAGGCAAAGAAAGCAAGCATTGATGTGATGTTTGTGCTTTATAGGTTTTCTGTCAAGAGTATAGAGTCTTCCTTTTGTTGCTAACCAAACAATAAAGCTATGCTTGGGAATATGATGTTTAAACCAAATGGTCTTGTGCCATGGGAAAATGAAAGTGGGAGGGAGGAGGTATTTGATTGTATGAGCAAGGGAGAAATTGCAGCTAGGTGAAGGTAACCATAAAACTGTATATATCAGCATTGGTGGAAGGGTTGCCACATTGGCGAGCTTGTGATGACCTTGTGGGCGGGTATGCCGTGGGCAGGTGCAAGAGACACTGTCAGGCTACCACATTGGCGAGGTACAGGTGCACAGTCCCGCATCGCCAGGGAGAGGAAAAAATGAAGTGCTTATATGTAAGTGTATCATCTCCAATTGGTATGAGGCCTTTTGGGGTGAAACTCAAGAGCAAAACCGTACGGGCTCAGGCCCAAAGCGGATAATATCATACCATGTGATGGAGTGGGTCGTTACATGGCATATGTTCCAAATATTAGATTTAGCTTCCAAATATGTGTCACTGATATGCTCCTAACTGAAATTAATTGCTCTATTTGTTGGTTCTTGCCAAACTTTGTTTCTCGTGTGTCGGCTTATCCCATTTTTTATAATTGTTTTTGTGGGTTTTATGAGTTAAAACTTTTCCTGTTGCGTCTAAATTTCAGTTCCTTCAGATTGTCATTGCCACGTAATATGCTTTTTGGCGAAGTTTGTGCAAGGATTGAAATGAAAATATGCTTTTCCGCTATACTTTTCCACAACCTGATGAAATAAGTTAGTTGCTCGTTTTATGTTATATGTTTGTTTGATTTTATAATAAAAAATTATCGTCTTGTATTTCACAATCTGCCATGCGAGAAAGAAAAGAAAACACAAAGATGTTAAAGTTTGCAAATTCAACTCAAAAAGTTCATATGAATTTTGGGAGCCCAGCTTCATGATCGGCAAGGAAAAACCAGCAAAATGCAGCAGATGTGAAATATATAACACATTTATTTTGTTTTCTGCTTATTTCTTTCTGTGCGTTGTGTTAGTTATTTTGTCTCTTTGACTTGTTGGTTACACATGCAATGCCTTATTATTAGATTACTGCATATCTTAGTTGTACTTCTTACCATTTTTCCTTCAGTTTGATTTGACAACAGCGGAAGTGAATAATATTAATCGTGGGAAGAAAATTTCTCCACACGGTGTCCCTCCAAAAAGACCATCTCCTTTGTTGCGATTATTACACGAAATACACATTGATCAAAATATATGAAGGTAATATGTGATTTTTTTTGGTTATTTTGCACGCTTTTAATCTTTGCACCATAACTAGCTTCAATCATTTTTTTTACGCTTCCATTCAGTAGTTGGTTAAATGTGGTTTTATTTCGTCCTAGAGAGGAAGTATTGACTACATTCCTAAGGCAAGACGAGGCAATGAAGTTTGCAAACTCATCTTTTTAGTTACCAAGATCATTTGAATGGACAAAGAAGGTTCCTTGTTTCAACATATAAGGATTACGTTTTTGGAAAAAGTTGACTTTGTTATTTGTTGTACAATTATTTATGCCTAATAACTAGTCTTTGATATAATATACACTTAAATCTCTTAAGCACCATAATCTCTTAAGCACTTTTATGCAATTTAATTGGTATTTTCCAAAATCAAAACATATAATCGTGAAGAGAGAGAGAGAAAATTAGGGTTTTGTGTATGGATTGTTGGTGTTTGGATCTGAAAGAAGACTCTGATTTTTTTAACTGATTGCATGAGATTGACAGTGAGAGTAATGGGATGGGGATGAGAAGAGAGAGTGGACACGTGGCAGTTGATCGTTTTGTGGATCGGAAATTAATCTAGAATCTCTGACTTTTCTAATTGCCACTGGTTGTGTCAAGAAACTTGGCGGTTAAAAACAAGGATATGTGATCAACTGGGTCCCAAATGGTAATAAGCCATTGGATCAATCAATTACACTACGAATGATTTTTGGGTTAATTCCAGGTACACTCCTGACCTTTAACCATATCACACTTACACCTCCTTTAAATTTTAATATTTCACTTACGTTCCTTGAAGTTTTGAATTCTGCCTTTATGTCAGTAATTGTTTGGGCTGATGTCAATTTTTCCCTTCTAATATTTAAAATGACATTTTTAACCTTATTGACCAATATAAAATTACAAACTAACTTTATATCACCACAAAATTACATATACAAATTTCTATCTATCTTTGTATATGAAAAAAATTAGGGCTACAACTCGGGCGGGGTTGACACTCATCTTGGGTTAGGCCCATATAGAAAATTTTCAGTCCAAGCCACAACTCGAGCCCGCCTTAAGCCCGAGCCGAGCTGCCTAAGCCTAGCCTATACATAATTTGTCCAACCCGAGCCCAAGCCCAAGCCCACACTAAGCCCACCTTAGAAGAATTTGTGTCTAAAAAATAAATCAATTACTGCTTCACCCAAGACTTAAACCTAAAACCTTAAGCATAAATCTCAATCACACTATCAACTTAGCTACTACACTCTCATGACTTAAATATAATTATAAATATATATAATATTTTCAAGCTCGGGTTGGGCTTCGGGCTTGATCAATATTAACTTAAGCCGAGCCCGAATTTAATTCGGGCTCAAAATATATAGCCCAGGCCCAAAACGAAATTAGAAAAACATCGCCCAAGCTCACAACATTTCAGACTGGGCTCGGGTTATTTTCGATTGGGCCCATCCGAGTTGCAGTACTGAAAAAAATACATCATCTTCTAAGGGGTTATCAAGTTAAGTAGAATCCGTACCATTTGTCTCAATCTCCCTCTCCCCCCCTCTCTCTCTCTCTTTCTGAAACTTTCTCTGCATCTTTTTCTTTTAAGGCTGCTTGGAATATATGCAGATCCAAAGCTCAGAGTTTGAAATAGACATCCCAGTGTTGGAAAAGATGTAGGCTGAGGGTTAGTATATGTACTGCCATCATTCTGCATAACAAAAACTTGTTATTTGTGAATTTACAGAAAAGATGGTCGCGTACTTAAGCCTCGAGAACATGAGAACTGCTTGGGTGTTAGAGAATGGTCGGTAAAGGTGAAATGATCTGCCCACACCGGCCTAAACGCACAACCCATCAAATCAGAATACCAATCGCCGACCTAAACGCGCAACCCTTCAAATCGGACTACCAATCGCCGGCCCAAACGTGCAACCCATCAAATCGGAATACCAATCGCCGACCTAAACGCGCAACCCTTCAAATCGGACTACCAATTGCCGGCCCAAACGCACAACCCATCAAATCGGAATACCAATCGCCAGCCCAAACGCACAACCCATCCCATCACAATCCCAAACCCCAATTACAGTCATCATCACGTTAAATCAGAATCGTGACTGGTCACAGCACGCACAAATGAAATTATCATTCACTCAACCCAATCACCGTTGCAATCGGCCCACATCTCATCGTCGTTGTTTCAGTCCTTCACCGCTACTTTACCACCAAATATTATCCACCTCCGAACCAGTCATCGCAGTTCGTGGTTCTTTGCCCACTGATCATCCTTGCATCCTCGCTAATTGCGCCACCGAGTTTGGATCATTATATATATGGTTTTGAGATCCTCTATTTCTTCTTTTTTTTGGTTCATTATTGAGTTGTTAAAAGTGGGTTTGGATCGAATATGGTTTTGAGTTCATTTGGAGTATTGGGTCTTTAGGGGTTTTGTTATGGTAATGGATGTGGTGGCGTTGGTGTGAAGTAGCAATGATGATGAGCTCGGTGGTGATCAAATCGGTGGGTAATTGCCCGGCGAGCACATATGGAACTGGTGATGAGCAAGGACAGAATGCTTGGCGTGCAAGGAGTGAACAATGACTATAAGAGTCGCAATCCGGATCGGCGGGCAAAGATTGTTGACGTCTAGCTCTCGCCATCGGCATTGAAAATGCCATCGCCGAAGATGATAGTACTGTTAACACTTCCCTTTCTTTCCTTTTTCATTTGTACAGTATATGGTGTTACTATCACCTGCATTAGTTTGCAACAGAGATAAGTTTATCATGTTTTACTCCTTTTATTACGTGTGATAACATGTATTTATGTGTGGGCGCGGTGGTGGTGGTGATGACACAAAATGGTGATGGGTATTGGGGCAATGATGTGATGATGGTGATTGGTAGGAGAGCTTGCTGTCATGGGCTTAAAGTTTTGGCACCACTCTAGCTACTCCCGTGCAGCACCATGACGTTACTTTTACTCTCGCAAGTACTTGGTCAGCCTAACTCCCGTGCATACCTTAGCCAACACACTTCCCTCGTGCGCTTACTAATGTTGTAGTGCCATCGCCCTCTCCTCACTTGGCTTGCACATTCACACACACTATGGCACTTAAGTTGGTAAGGAAAGAACACTTCTATTACTTCAAAGAATGCTTTGTACAAGGCTAGCTCTCAGACTCTCTATAAGGCTCTCAAGACTCACTCCAGGATTTGTTAACTACAAAATGAAGTCCTACTCCTATTTATAGGCATCCCCATCCCTAATGGACGGCTAGGATGCATTCTAACCGATGGTGGAGATCGATTCCCTAGAATCTTCTTCCACATTCTTCACACTTCCATATATAACTATAAGTATCTACAATATTCTAGAACTCTCCATACTATTCCACATAATTCTGAAGAATTCTAGAACCTTCCACACACTTTTACAATATACTATACATTTCTACACATATCCAGAATCTTCCACACAACTCTAGACTACTCCGGAAGACTCTAGAAACTCCCATGTCGTGCAGTCGCCATGCAGCGTCCTACTCAGCACCTGCATGGCGTAACCTCTATAGGCGGGACGTGACATTGCTCTCTCTTGACAGATTTGGAGCAAAATTAAAGGGTATTTTAGTTTTTTTAGCTTTATATATAGTTTATTGATAAATATTAATTTAAAATTGATGGGCAAAACTGGTAGATGGAATAATGAAACCTAGAGAGGGTGTAAGTAGGATATGGTCAAAGGTCAAGAGGTGTAGTTAGAATTTAATAGTCCAAAAATTTAATAAAAAATATTATTTTACTTTATATACATAATAAAACATATTATTTTTAATTTCAGACTCGGATGCCATAATTGAATCAATTTTAAATTGATTCTCTATAATGTTTGTATGTATGGGTACAAAATAATTATTTATTATGTCTAACAAAAATTAAATTAAATTTCTAAACTCATAAATTATTCTATAAATTCAAATTCCTAAAATAAATAAATCAATTCATATATTTTATGTATTTAATAACCTTAATTTTAATTTATTTTAAATTAAAATCAGAATTTTCAAATCATTGGACTAATACTTATAACAATAATTTAAATTTCTTTAATAAAATAAATAAATACACAAATTTATGTATTTATTAATTTTCAAATAATAATAATATTGAGTCTTTATAATTTGTAATTGGTAGACAGCCACTGAGTTTCTTTAAAGCAATAGCAAACAAATGTTATTTACTTTTCAATCCTATGTTCTATTCCAATCATGCATGGAAATGGAAGGCAAACACATTAATAGGTTCATCTTGTTTGTCTTATTATACATATGTATACAAGTATAAGGGTAAGCCTTAATTAACTTACTGGCAATTCATTTAGGCTTGAAATTCGATGTATGTAAACCAAATAAATGACCAAACTGATCAAAACATAGGAACCCACAAATTGATCAAAAACACATACAACACGGATTCCAAATGAATAGATTATGCAATCATTTAATTTTATTTTTATTTAAACATATTATTTATGCAGCGTTAAAGGAAAACAATGAGTTCATAAATCGTAAGCTCTGATGCTACATGTAAATTATAATTATTCATGTTAAGCATTAATCACATGATTTACATGAATCCCATATCTTAGAATTTCATGATTTTCACATATCTGTAATGCATAAATAAATAGTTAGATATAAATACCTCGATTTATAATTGTAAAACTCGAAGAGATCAAGGCAAAAGTCAATATCTTTTCTGCAAAACGAACAACATGCTAAACTACAATTAGCGTAAATAATTGATGGGATTTTTAGTAACATTAATTCTACTTTCCATCAAAGTAAAGAATAAATTAAAAAACACTTCTCCAATAATTAATTACCATAAAGGTAATTATAAATTTACCAAATAATATAATATTAATTTGATATCTATTTTATTTAACCACCAAATAATAGAAGTAAATCATGTGGGTTACAAATATAAGAAAATATCTTACAAATTGATCCAAGAGCCACTTCCACAAGGCGAAAACTCAGAAAAATGGCAAAGACAATTGATCCAATAACCACTTCCGCAGTAACAGCCATGGCCATCTTTGGCAACCTAGTACGCCTTTCTACTTATAGCTGGTCCAGGTCTGTTTTTCACAAGAATTATTAAACATCTTGAGATAATAAATTTGCAAAAGGATTCAGACTATTTGAACAAATTTTTTCAAAGTTTTGAATTTTAAGGAAGTTACTAAAAGCTCTCTTTTTCTCTCTCTTTTTAATTGAAAAGTAAGCACACTTGGAATGGAACAACGATGTAAGTATCATGATTCGCCGTATCATTTGATACGCGACCATTTTTTAATTCTGATACCGATCTGTATCGGTCAATTTACACTGACTTTGTCCGAGTCCGTTACACTACCATTGCGACCGTGACCGATAATGCGAACCATAACAAGCATACAACATCTTCAAAAGTTTCATGTTTTTTATTTTTCAAACTAAAATGACCTTAAAAAATAAAATAAATAGCTATATATTAATGGGAAAAAAAAAAAAAAAATAGCTACATGCACAGACCCTCAATTAAACAGAGGATATGGAAAGGATAATACTCCATGAGAAGATAGATTCCTCAGTTATAAATAGCTTGTCACAATCAACTATTATGTAATTGGTCTAACCATTATTTTTGCTTCAATAACGCCACATCTTTTCAGTAATTGAAAATCTCTTGCTGAAACATAATCACAGTAACATATACAAAAAGTGAATAATGAGAGTACTAATTCAATCTTTTGCAATATAATGAATAATTCAACAAATAAAGAAAACAAAGTGATTTCTACACATATAGCTCTTCTTGGTTGCGGACACAAACTGAACTTTGATCTTGTTTAAATTCCCAATTTCTTTGTCCACTTTAGGTAAAAAAAGTTTCAGTATTTCTTCATATAAGAAAAAAAAAAAAAAAAAACCCAGATAATATTAAACCTCCATCTAACCCAGCTTAAAATACAGAAAACATATAAATATAAGGTTTCTTCATTTTTCAAATAATCAAAGATATATATATATATATCCCAAAATAAATACAATACGTTGTATACAAACAAATATTATATATTTATATACACAAATTCATTAATCAATATGAACAAAACAAATAATAGAAAATTATTGCATATCCTTCCAAAATAAACACAACCAGTGAACAACACAAGCAAGATCAGTTTAAGAGGCATCGAGCCTTATATATATTGAAAAGGATAATAAAGTGTTGTTTGATAAGAATAAAAATTAAATACTGAAAAATTTTAAGTACTAAAGTCGTAATTAAAATATAAATATTTTTTTTTTTTTTTTTGAATTTTTAACAATCAGTACTCAGTAATAAATGATGTCCCAATCACTTAAAATTTTATTTTATTTTAAATGGCTCTTATCATTTTTAGTAATATTCAAACTGAATTATTAATGCATTTAATCAAATTTAGTGCTGAATTAAAGAGCAGCTAACTCTAGCAAAATCGTGTTGAAATTTCTATTTTGCAAACATAGAGTTTTTGGAACAAGTCCGGAAGAATCTTTTAGTGCTGTAAGGCCATCTGCACCGGCCTCTCCGAATTTTACCTTTTTAAAAACGCCACATCAGTTTTTCCAAGAGCCACATCAACAATTCCAAGAGCCACGTCAGCAATTTTCGCTCTCCAGAAACATGCACTCCATCAGACTCTCCGAATTTTCGCTATTCAAAAATAATAATAATAAAAAATTAAAATTAATTTTTTTTTTTTTTTAACTTTTCCTAACAGCTATATTTTCTTAACGGCAATATTTTTCAATCAAACAATATTTTTGTAAATTATTAAAAAAAAACTACGATTGATATTAGAACTTAAAACAATACATTATCCATTATGGATTAAAAAAAAAAAAAAATTAAACAAAACAATTAAAAATAACTTAAATAATACAATATCCTAAATTGAAATAAGAAAATAAATAGATCAAGGATTTCAAAATCCTATGGGAACTTTGGGCCGGACTGTGAATTCAAAGATACTAATATCTCATTTTGTCGTGCAATAATCCAAGCTTTCCCCGCTTTTGTTGGTGCCGAATCTGGATCTATTAACATGAGTTCCTTCTTTTCAAGTCTTTGTTTCTCTTTAATCTCTAGCTGCCTTGTCTTCTCTTTTTCCATTTTCCTAACCTCTCGTGCCACTTGAGCATCCTGCATTTTTTCCTGACGACTCTCAAAACGGGTGGTGATATTATTAAATTTCGAAACGAATGAAGTTTGCAATTCATTCGTTGAATTAATTTTTGCTCGACATTGCTTCGCCGCTTTTCTCCCTGCTGGTCTTTGTAGTTGATATTCTTCCACACCAGGTGAATCATTTTCCCCTACGTGTGGTGATTCTTCAGTTGAAGCTCCATCTGTCGTGGCTGCATGACTTGACGGAGTAAATGGTAATGAGTGCCCAATAGACTCATTAATGTCAAAGTCAAATCCACTCCTCTTCATCTTCAGCCTTGGTCCAATTATTATGTCGGGTAGCCGGTTGTTTTGACGGGGGTTTTGAGTTACTTGATTGTGGAACACTAGTACCACAATATTGATGAGAAGTTTGAGGTGGTTGATAAGAAGGTTGGAATGATTGATGATAAGGAAATTGAGAATCTCCTCCATAATAATTGATATTCTCTTCGGGAAATGGCAAAAACTCATCATTTGATGGGTTGAATTGGGTGTTGTAATAATATGGATGTCGAGGATCCATGGAATCGAAATGACTTTGAAAATAATAGCTAAGATTGAGAAAAAAGAAGAAAAAATAAGTTGAATGGTAGATAATAGAGATGTGATGAGTGATGGTAGGAGTTGGGGTATTTATAGAGATTTTAAAAATTTTAATTTAATTTTTTTTTTTTGAATAAAGTTAAAAATTTTGAATTTTTAAACTTTTTTATAAAATTATAGCCGTTAAGGCACTGTTTGGTACTATAGAAATAGTGTCTTAACGGCCACATACACTATTTGGCCTACACGTTTAAAATTTAAAGCAAAAAAAATTAATAAAAAATCAAATTTTAAGGGAAAAAACAAAAAAAAAAAAGGGTAAAATTTGAATTTTTAAACTTTTTTTTTTTTAAATTATAGCCGTTAAGGCACTATTTGGTACTGTAGAAATAGTGCCTTAATAGCCAAATACACTATTTGGCCTTCCATTTAAAATTTAAAGAAAAATTTTTTTTAAAAAAAAAAACAAATTTTAAGGGAAAAAACAAAAAAAAAATAGGTTTTTTAATTTATTTTTGGCCCAAAAAATTTTTTTTTTGGACAAACAATGCCTAAATAATATATATTTTATTTAATGAATTTTATTTTAATTTTTTTTTCCCCTAAAAAAAGCTCAAAAGAACCTATTTTTAGCTTTTTAAAAAAATAAAATAATTCTGCCAAACAGTGCCTTAAGGCACTGTTTGGATACTGTTCCACCATTATGCAGATGAGACAAAATAGGCCGCCAATACGACGCCGTTTTTGAAGCAGAAAAAACAAAAAAAAAAAATGGGCAGTGATCGCGGGCCGGCTCGCTGAATACCGCGAGCCGGCCCGCAATCGTTACTGGGCCCCATTCACTTAAGCTAGCCCGCTGGAGAAGGAATAGTCCATTTGGCTCGCTGGAAATGGGCTTAAGCCGGCCCGCTGGAGATGGCCTAACATCTCGTATTGTTCTGAGGGTCGGCTCAACTCTAAGGCGTAGGAAAAGAGGGTCTCCTATTTATGTTAATGTGTTAATTATGTTATTATTATATAAATACAGCTTCTATTATATTGATCAATACAATATAATGAAAAAGGAGCCTTTAAAATTTTTTTAATGTATTAATTATATTTCCTTTAATGTATTAATTACTATATAAATATAGGAAGGAAATGCACTACCATGGTAAATACAATGTGACAATTTTAATCTTAACTTTGCAAGTAAATAATTATTACTTCTTAAATAACACAATTGTCCTTTCAAATTTTCTCTCATTTATCTCTAATTTTTAATATTTTCAGTCTCTTTTAACAATTAAAATAAAATGAATATTTTCTTCTTTTGGCAGGCCATAAAAAATTACCAAAAAATAAAGTTAACTTTGTTGAATAAATATATCTTTTTATTGTACAAACAAAATTTCACTATGAATAAATTATCTCTTATGAATAAATTATCTCTTTTGACTGCCAAAAATAAAAATTTTAGTATGAAATAAATTATTTTCTTTAGAGATGTCGGTGCATCAATGAATTTAAGGACTTTTTTTATCATTTCCTTTAAAAGAAAAAAAATAAATAAAATACAATTGTAGAAAAGTAGAGTGTGACCCTAAATATAACTCCTATTATATTAATCAATACAAATTTCTTAAAAACTGAGAAGTTTTAGTTCTATCATTACGTTTCTTATAATTATTTAATTCTTTTGCACATCAATAATTATTCAACATTATATCTTTTTTGGACTCTTAGACATTAATTGCTTACAAAATTAAATCACTAATTTTTAAAGCTAAAAATGCAAATAATGTTTTATGTTTCTTGAATAAAAAATATTAATATTATATTAATATATTAAATATTAGAATGCCCAATTTAGAAATTCTGCTTTTGGCCTCCAACCGTTTTCAGTAATATTCGTACATATGGTGCCCACCACTCCCACTCGTTCCATAAATCACTACTCAAACCCTAAATCAGAGGCCAAGAGAAATTTTTTGAATTTTAGTCTGTAGAGGAGATTAAGGAAAAATAGAGTCTAAACAAAGAATAATTAATTATTGAATTTTTTTCGGAAGGTTATTAATTAATGACCCAAAAAACGTGGATACTATTGTCATTTAACACTCAAGTTGGAACAGTAAAATAGAGTTTCGTCGTTTTAGAGAGCGACGAGGAAATAAGACCCCTCAACTAATCCTTTTTCTATTAGGATTCCTCGAACTCTCTGTTCTCTATATAAATCTAACTTTCTTCTGATTGGTTTGTATCCTCAACTCATCGCTGTTCTTCTGATTGGTTTGTATCGTACAGTAACGTGAGTTTTTGTGATTGTTCATATATATTTACATGTTATAATCGCTATTTTATTTATTGATCGTTCAGATTCCTTGGTCGGATATGGGGTCATTGGAGGCTTCAGATTGGGCATGGCTTCCGAAGCACTTATTGGGTATGATTGTCGACAACTTGGTTTCTCTTTCCGATTGTGTTCGCTTTGGCGCAGTCTGCAAATCATGGCTCTTGGTGGCAATGGAGAACAAAGTTAAGTTCGTTCAAAATAAATGTGTTCCATTCTTGCTGGTACCTACTAAAAATGACGATAGTAAAGATGATGAATGTGAAGAAATACGTAGTTTATACAGCATTACCCACAATAAGGTATATAATTTTCAGTTACAAGTACCTTACAATAAGAAGCTTTTTGGTTCTTCACATGGTTGGTTGTTTACTGTTGAAGAATCTTTTGCCTTAACCCTAATCAACCAGTTCTCGGGAGCTATTGTTGAGCTTCCTCCAATTATGGACTCTTCAGAATTCCATGCTTATGATCTCCTGAGGTTGAGTTTGAACTTGTAAAGGCTACTTTGTCTGCTGACCCTGCTTTGTTTCCAAATAACTATATTGTTAGCGTGATCTATGGTGGTCTGAGAACACTGACATTCATTGTGCCTGGAGATAAAGCTTGGACTTTCATAGATAAGAAATTTACCCTTATTAGGGATGTCATATATTATAAAGGCCAGATTTTTGCAGTTGATTATCGGAATGGAATCATAATGGTTGATCTTAATAGAAGGGATGGGGAGACTAAGGTTCCCCAAGTGAAGGTAATAGAGTGTCACTAAAAAACAGATATATCTTGTTGAATCATCTAGTGGAGATTTACTTCTTGTAGAAAGGGTTCTAAAAATAGATGAAGACGATTCCACATATGAAACACATGAAACTTCAACGTTTAAGGTTTTCAAGATACTTTTACAGCAATCTGAGAAGGATATGGCTAAGTGGGTTAAAGTGAAAAGTTTGGGCGGAGACACCTTGTTTTTGGGAGATAACCATTCAATTTGTGTTTCATCTTCTAAATGGTGTGGTTGCCAGCCAAATTCCATATACTACACAGATGATTATATTGAACTTTTTCTCCCTTGCCATATGTACGCCGTGACATTGGTATCTTCAACATAGAAAATGGAAGCTTAGGGACACATTACATTCTTGATCCTTCATATAAGGATAAGGATAAGCCGCCTTCAATTTACATTCTTGATGGTTCACTTAATGATATGCCGCCTTCAATTTGGATTGTGCCAACCGTGCTAGGAAATTGATCCAGTACATACGTAATTTCTTAAGTGTTCGATAAAATGAAGTGGCAGTTTCTTGAGGTTTAGCTTAAGGTAAATGTATCAATAAGTAGTAAGTTGAATCTGAGTTTGTCTTGCAGTTATTCTTGAGGGCTCATTCATGATATTGGATATGAGTTTGGTTGAAAGCAGAGTTTCTGGTTTTTAGTTTAGCTTTTTATTGAATTCTTGATTAATGAATAACATAATTGGGTTCATTTGTGATGCTAGTACTTATTATTAGTAGAGGATTTGATTAATTTTTCTACATAATGTATATATGATCGTTATAGTAATTCTTTCAAGCATGTTAAGACTGCTTCGACATTCTTTATTTAGATGATTTGCTACATGCCTAAGTGTTCAATAAAATGAAGTGGCAGTTTCTTGAGGTTAGCTTAAGGTAAATGTATCAATAAGTAGTAAGTTGAATCTGAGTTTGTCTTGATTAATGAGTAATATAATAATTGGGTTCATCTCTAATTTGATTTTTAGAGAGTTTTTATCCAATTAATCATTAAAATTTTAGTTGTTTAAACTTTAAGCTCCTGCATTTAGTTCATGTTTATATAGCATTTTTTCAATTTAGTTATCAGTTAGAGGTTCTTGAACTTTGAATTACGCTCTTGATGAACTTAGTTGCATTGTGTGCTATTGAGGTATTGATTCTCTTCCAATTTGATCCTTAACAAGCTACTGTGATTGCAAGGAAACTAGATAAGTTAAAACTGTCATTAACCACAAAACTATATATATGACATTCATGAACAACATAAATTGTTTGGAGATGCAAACAATATATGTTAGTTGTTAGTTTGAGTGCTTCAAATTTGGTCGCTCCTCCGTGTACTCTCTCCGTCACACACACAAATACATACATTTAATATACCTAATATACATAGTTCTTCATCTGTTGCTCCACTTAGGTCTGTACTATTAAATTCTAGATTTTGCATTTCTCTGTAACTGATTTAGTAGCTTATTCATGTATATTGTTGATGTCGTTTCATATTCCTTGATATTTATAAATGATTATGTCCAATGAGGAATTAATTTTGAATACAAACGTCTCCACATATCAGTACGTAGTTATTTGTTTATGCGTTTACTTACAATGCAAGATCAACTGGACCGTACCCCTTTTGGACTTGTCAAGTGAATGTGATCTTTGAGATGGAACTATGAAGTTGAATGGTGGCATATGTTCCAAATTTAGGACTTCAAAGTATTAGATTTAGCTGCCAAATATGTGTCACTGATCTGCTCCTAACTGAATTTAATTGCTTTATTTGTTGGTTCTTGTCAAACTTTGTTTCTGGTGTGTCGGCTTATCCCATTTTTTATAATTGTTTTTATGGGTTTCATGAGTTAAAACTTTACCTGTTGTGTCTAAATTTCAGTTCCTTCAGATCGTCATTGCCACGTAGTATATATGCTTTTTGGTGAAGTTTGTGCAAGGATTGAAATGAAAATATGCTTTTCCGCTATACTTTTCCACAACCTGATGAAATAAGTTAGTTGCTCGTTTTATCCTATGTTTGTTTGATTTTATAATAAAAAATTATCATCTTCTATTTCACAATCTGCCATGCGAGAAAGAAAAGAAAACACAAAGATGTTAACTATGGTTTTATTTCGTCCTAAAGAGGAAGTATTGGCTACATTCCTAAGGCAAGACGAGGCAATGAAGTTTGCAAACTCGTCTTTTTAGTTACCAAGATCATATGAATGGACAATGAAGGTTCCTTGTTTCAACATATAAGGGGTACGTTTTTGGAAAAAGTTGACTTTGTTATTTGTTGTACAATTATTTATGCCTAATAACTAGTATTTGGATATAATATACACTTAATCTCTTAACCACCATAATCTCTTAAGCACTTTTATGCAATTTAATTGGTATTTTCCAAAATCAAAACATATAATCGTGAAGAGAGAGAGAAAATTAGGGTGGATTGTTGGTGTTTGGATCTGAAAGAAGTCTCTGATTTTTTTAACTGATCATTGACGGTGAGAGGTAATGGGATGGGATGAGCAGAGAGAGTGGACACGTGGCAGTTGATCGTTTCGTGGATCGGAGATTAATCTAGAATCTGTGTCTTTTCTCATTGCCACTGGTTGTGTGAAAAAACTTGGCGGTTAAAAAAAAAGGATAAGTGATCAACTATCAATCAATTACAGTACCAATGATTTTTGGGTTAATTTCAGCTACACCCCGACCTTTGATCATATTCCACTTACACCTCCTCTAGGTTTTAATATTCTACTTACCTTCGTTGAGGTTTTGAATTCTGTATCAAGTTACCCCGTTATGTCATTAACGGTTTGTGCTCATGTCATCATGAATAAATTAGTACAAAGTCTATTTTTCCCTTCTAATATTTGAAATGACATTTTTTAACCCTATTGATCAATATAAAATTACAAAACTAACCTTACATCACCACAAAATTACATAAATTAGGGCTGCAACTCGGGCGGACTTGGCACTCATCTCAGGCTAGGCTCATATAGAAAATTTTCAGCTTGAGCCGAGCTGCCTAAGCCCGCACTAAGCCCATAGAAAATTTTACCCAAGACTTAAATCTGAAACGTTAAGCATAAATTTCAAGCACACTACTAACTTAACTAATACACTCTTGTGACTTAAATATAATTATAAATATATATAATATTTTCGGGCTCGGGTTGGGTTTCGAGCTTCATCCATATCAACCTAAGCTCAGTCCAAATTAAATTCGGACTCAAAATATATAACCCAAGCCAAAAATAAAATTATAAAAATATTGTACAGACCCACAAAAATTCGGACTTAACTGGAATTATTTCGGATTGGGCCCAGAGTTGCACTCCCCAAAAAAAATACATCATCCTCTAAGGGGTTATCAGGTTAAGTAGAATCCGTACCATTTGTCTCAATCCCCCCCCCCCCCCCCCCCCTCCGCTCTCTCTCTCTCTCTAAAACTTTCTCTGCATTCTTTTCTTTCAAGGCTGCTTGGAATGCATGCAGATCCAAAGCTCAGAGTTTGAAATGGGCATACTTGTGTTGGAAGAGATGTAGGCTGAGGGTTAGTATATGTACTGCCATCATTCTGCATAACAAAAACTTGTCATTTGTGAATTTACAGAAAAGATGGTGGCGTACGTAAGCCTCGAGAACGGGAGAACTGCTTGGGTGTTAGAGAATGGTCAGTCGAGGTGAAATGATCTGCCCAATCACCGTTGCAATCGGCCCACATCTCATCGTCTTTGTTTCAGTCCTTCACCGCTGCTTCACCACCAAATATCATCCACCTCCGAACAATTCGCCGCAGTTCGTGGTTATTTGCCCGCTGATCATCCTTGCATCCTCGCTAATTGCGCCACCGGGTTTGGATCGAATATGGTTTTGAGATCCTCTGTTTCTTCTTTTTTTTTGGTTCACTGTTGAGTTGTTAAAAGTGGGTTTGGATCGAATATGGTTTTGAGTTTGTAGGTGCAAAATTTCGCTCAACCAATAATGATTGAGAAAAATAAAACAACTCACTCAAAAATAACAAAAATCAATAACAACAATGTATAGAGAAGTGTGGAATTGCTTGATCCTTTATTGGAGGTCTTAGCCTCTATTTATATACAAAAGATTGCAAAATTATGGTAGGATTTGCGTTGCTTGCCCTCCAATTCTTTCTATATAACTATTCTTTTCTAATAGAGTTCTTTCCATTGTCGAATTTTTCATACATAAAACTTGCCTTGTACAGAATTTTCCTTCTACAGTAAATCCTTCAAATGGTAGGACTTGTGCATTCTTGGGCTGAATATATTTCGATCCGGCTGGGCTTGAGTAACAGGCCGGATGTTAAATACTCATAAGCTGGGCTGATGACTTCTTGATTCGGCCTTGATGGAAGATGGAGGACAAATAACGATGGTCTTGGGCTGTAAGTACCCTCAATTTGGGCTTGAGCATGATGGGCCTTAAATGCCCTTGGAATGTAGATATGTGTGGTGGTGACGTGTGCACTTTTTATTGGGGGGAGTTTTTTTCCCTCCACACTTTGTCCCAAATTCCATTTTTAATTGAGTGACGGCTCCTATTAAAGAGGGAATTGAAACCGGTTTTTACTTTGCTTCAGAAACGGTTCGTGGTCTTTCATTATTACTCCGTCACACAAGATTTTGCAAGAGTTACATTTGCCCTTGCTGCACTTCTGCGTCCTTCATTCCATCACTTCCATCGCTTTGTCAGGTTAGTTTCGCATCTTTCTCTTCAATCTTTCATTATGAGTACTTCATCTACTCCCGAACGTGTAGACCTTGGGGATTCTGAATCCACACCTTCATCTTCCCCCGTTCGCATTAGGGCTCCCCCTCCTAGGGTTTCTACAGATCGCCCTTCGTTGAATCCATTAGGTACTTCCCCTCTTCCAACCGAAACATCCACCTCAGGCTCTGATTATGCTCTTACCCATGAAGAGAAGAAAGTAATCATCTCTATTCGCCGCATTAAGTTCTCTATTGCTTCGGTAATGGAGGAATTTGATATTCCTGAGGGAGTAGAAATTGCAGAATATCCCGAGGGTGCCGATTTCACCTCCGGCGAGGGAATTGAGGAGGATGAGTTGCTTCTTTCGGTAGGGCACCTTAACGCCCTCCGATTCCCTCTTCATCCCTTCTATCATTTAGTTTTCAATAAGTTAGGTCTTGCCCCCCTTCAGGTAAATCCCAATTTCTTTCGCATCCTTTCGGCACTATTGGTGCGCCGAAAATTAGAGGCTCTGGATTTGACCCTTGCCGACCTTCTGCTTACTTACAATATATCTAAACATGGGACCGAGCCTGGTCGCTTCTTTTTTACTTCTCCCCTTCATCAGAGGATATGCACGAACCTTCCTTCATCCAAAAAGAAATGGAAAGAAATGATGGTTATAGTTAAAGGAAAATGGTTCGTGTCTCAATCAATTGCACTCCCCATCCCGCGCAAATTTGGGAAATTAGGTATAGAATATTTAACCTCCCTTCATACCAAGTGTTCTGGCTGTTTTCCTTGCCAAGTCTTAATATTTCGCCGTATTTATGAGTTTCTTGGTGTTTTTTCAGCTACATTCCCATCCTCCGCAGCAAGGAATAGACTTTCTTTTCTTGAGGAACGAGTCTGGAGTGACCCCTCGCCTATCGAGGACCTGCTAACTTCTTTAAACCTCAAGGATATTGCCTCCAGTGCCGTTGCTGCAGACCTCATGGATCTGTCTCTACCATCCTTTGACAGTTTCCCCATGACTGAGGAAGAGATAAGGAGGGCTGAGGCTTTAAAAAAGAAAGCCGAAGATGCCCAACCCTTGGTCGTCATTGGATCAACTGAGGATGAGGTGGAGGTTGAGGAACCACCATTAAAGAAATCTCGCCTCAACCCTCATCCTCTGGCAAGGGCAAGGTCCCTTCTAAAAGCAGAGGGAAAAAGGCTGGAGAGGTCGAACCTGAAGATGAAGTCAGGGCCTTTGTTCTAGCTGAGACTGGGGCTCCTTGGACTCCTTCCTTCACCAGGGCTGACAGGTCAGTCTTGCACTCAGGGGATTCTGTGGTTACAGATCCTTCAGCTGCACTGGCAGTGGCTCGAGGAATGTGGCCCCAAAGGACGAGGAAGCCATCAGCCAAATGGGGTTGGAGCAACTACTCCCCTCTGCCCCAGTCCAGGCCATAGAGGTTCGCATTGCTCCTTCAGAATTATGTTACTCTTGCTTGCTTGTGTTTCTATTTTTGCTTATATTTGCTTCCTTGTTAAACAGAGTCTATACCACACCATGGCCCTCTGCGCCACTGCTAAAGCTCAATCCCTCTCCATCAAGAAGTTGGAAAAGGATCTTGACAATGCAGAGAAGAGAGCCACTACTGCCTCGACCAATCTAAAGATAGCTTCTGAAGCCAAGGATGCGTATAAGAGGCAGTTGTCAGCCTCTGAGGCTAAGGTGGATTCTCTTCAGGCCGAGGTTCAACGCCTGACCGAGGCTCTTACTACTTGCTTCAAGGCGGGGAAGCAAATGCAGGGGCGTTACTCCTGTCTGGCGCACCTAGCTAGTGCTAAAGCGTTCCGGTCTGGCTATAATCAGGGCTCAGGCCCTAAGACGATGGATCCGGATGCCTTTGACAAGAAAGTGGGGGTGCACTTCCCATATGATGATGGGCCAGAGGCTTTGGAAGATGAAATCCGCTTTGCCGAGATGGTGAAGGCACACCTGAAGGGTACTCCTGCTCCTGCGGCTTCAACTCCTCCTACTTCAAGTCCTAATGTAGTAGATGCTTTTGAATCTACTCCCTTCGATCCGAAGAGGAAGTAGAACCATGTATTTCGTTTTTATGAACAGCCTATTTTGGGATAATGAATATAACATTTCGTTTTAGGCTTGCCTGACTTGTTTTTGCTGTATGTTCTTGATACTGTTCATATTTCTTTGACTGGTAATGTGTTTAAACACTAAACATTGTCTTTATGCTTCGGATTTATGCTATCCGTGAAAACGCAAGGATTGCGGGAAGAAAGAGATCCTTTTAACAGTTTAGTTGATATCGCAGGATGATTCATATGGACAATGATTTAACTGTTAAATGAACCCTCCTTGCCTTTCACTTGCCTGCAGTAGACGTGTACATACTCTGTGTGTTCCTGATGTGGGGTGGAGTATGATGAACTTATGATATATCCGCATCCACAGGGTATTAAACACTTGGAGTCCGGAGGAAAGAGTTCTGATCCGGGTACCAGAGGTCTAAAGCGAATTACTCCTCGGCACTGAGTGTGGAGGACTAGTGCTGAATATGACACTTAGGGTCTGGTGCTGTCTCGGATACTTAGGATCCGAAGCGAATTACTCCTTGGCACTGAGTGTGGAGGAATATTCCTGAGTAGGACACTTAGGGTCCGAAGCTGTCTCGGATACTTAGGATTCGAGGCGAATTACTCCTCGGCACTGAGTGTGGAAGAATATTGCTGAATAGGACACTTAGGGTCTGAAGCTGTCTCGGATACTTAGGATCCGAGGAGAATTATTCATTCCCTGGCGTGGAGCCGGAGGGGGGTTTAAATGAATCATTCTCCGGCGCTGAGCCAGAGGGGAGGTTTTGCCGAACCGGACACTTAGGGTCCGAGGTGAATGAACTACTCCCCGACGCTGAGCCTGAGGGGAGGTTTGTTTTGTATTTTTCCTCAAATCACTTATTATGAGGCCGAAGACTCAAAAATGATAGGAGGCCAAGAAAGCGAGTAACAGTAGCTGAGAAGTTCTCCATTTGTTGACTTAAAGACCTGCCTCCACTGATACTCCCTTCTTGGCAGCCAAATGTTGTGGACCACACATATATGAACCGCATTTCTTTTCTATTTCTATCCGATGTGGGACATAGACTAAATTTTGTCAAAAAAGTCGATGTAAGGAATGCCTCTGGTATTGAGCTTGACAGCCTTAAATACCAGTGGGCCCTCCTTACACAGTAATTAACTATTTGAATATTCCCATATATAACAGAGTGTAGCACATACTGTTTTGTCGATGTGGGATAGAAAGTTTTAAGCACAGGCCAGAATTCATGTGTTTTGTGTCTTGTGTGCTTGCTGTTTTTTTGTTTTGTTTTTTTGTTTTGTTTGTTTTTTGTGTAAAAATCATTGGAAATGCTAAAAAAAATCATTGGAAATGCTGGTTAGCGACTTGGCATGCGCATAAAAGTGGCATAAAAGGTAGCACATAGAGTCGTATGGCCCCCCATTTTTATAAAAAGAAACAAAAATAGAGGAGAGTTGTATTTAAAATAGAAGCAAAATAAAGAAAAGTTTGGCTGACTGTGGACATATTCAGCCTTATTTGTGAAGAACTTGTAGCAAAATTGACAAACTTAACTAATGGAAATACCTTTTCAGGTGTATTGCGTTCCAAGGACGCGCAATGGGACGTCCGCTTGCTTCGGCCAAACGATATGCTCCTTTCCCCACTACTTCGGTAACTCTGTAGGGTCCGGTCCAATTAGGTTCCATTTTCTTTACATGAGCTGTCTCCTGCTTCAAAACCCAATTGCCTACCACAAAACTCCTGAATCTGACGTGTTTGTTGTAACTGTTACACACCTGCTGTTGGTATGCCGTGAGCCGAATTGCTGCTGCATCTCTCCTTTCGTCCACCAAATCAAGGCTATGTTCGAGTTGTTGCTCATTGTTCCCCTCCAGTACTAAGAATGTCCAAAGGGTTGGGATTATGGACTCGGTAGGAATGACAGCTTCGGTTCCATATGCCATAGCAAATGGGCTTTCTCCCGTGGGTCGTCTTGGAGTGGTTCGATAGGCCCAAAGCACTTGAGGGAGATTCTCGTACCACTTTGTCTTCAATTTCTCCAATTTTTTCTTTAAACACCCGAATATCGTGCGATTAGTTATTTCAGCTTGCCCATTGCCTTGTGGATGACTAACTGCCGCCAACTTTTGCAGGATTCCATGTTCGCTAAAGAATTTCCTTGTACTTCTGTTATCGAGGTTCTTACCATTGTCCATTACGATGACTTTTGGTACCCCAAACCGGCAAATAATGTTGCTCCAAATGAAATGCTTTACTTCTTCGTGGGTGACGCTAGAGAAGGCTTTAGCTTCCACCCACTTGGTGAAGTAATTCGTTGCCAGAAGCACATGTTCCTTTTTTTCCATGGTTTTGGGCAATGGTCCTACTATATCAATCCCCCATTGGGCGAACGGCCATGGATTAGCCATGGCGTGCAAACCTTTGGCAGGTTGATGCTTCATTGGACCATGGCGCTGACACTTGTCACATCGTCTTGAGTATTCCTCGGCATTCCGAGCCAAGTATGGCCAGAAATAACCTTGGGTTAGAATTTTGTGTGCAAGGGATCTTCCTCCGGAGTGGTTTCCACAATCTCCTTCATGAACTTGTTTTAGAGTTGTGAGAGCCTCAGTAGGGGTTAAACACTTGAGATAGGGACCGGAGAATGACCTTCGGTACAACTGGTTATTGATGATTGCGTATTTAGCCGCGGTAAGCCTAAGCTTCTTTGCCTCAGCTTTCTGATTCGGGAGAACCCCTTCCTTAAGGTAGGCCTCGATTGGATCAATCCAGCAGGGCTCGCGTGGTACTTCTGGGATCACCATCACCTCTTGCTGGGGATTAATGCTGGGTCCTTCGAGAACATCGATTGGAACAAGCCGAATCAATTCCTCATCTGAAGATGATGCGGCTGCGGCCAATCAATCTGCTTCGGCATTTTCATCTCGTGGTACCTGATGGAACTCGATTTGATCGAACTCTCGGATAGCACTCTGTACAGCATCTTTGTACGACTTCATACGTTCTTCCTTGGGAGAATATTGCCCTGTCACTTGATTGATTACAAGCTGTGAGTCACTAAAAACTTTTAAACATCGTACCTGTAGCTGCTTAGCTAGCCGAAGTCCGGCGAGCATTGCCTCATACTCGGCCTCGTTATTAGTAGATGGGAAATCTAGCAAAATTGACTGCTGCAGCTTGGTACCCTCGGGTGTTGTGATGTCAATACCGGCCCCTGCCCTTTTCCGGTTGGAAGAGCCATCAACTCGTAACTCCCAGTATGGCTCTTGAAGTGTCAGTTCCTCAGGTTAATCTTCGTACTCTAGTAGGAAATCCGCTACCGACTGCCCCTTGTGAGATACCTTCGGTGCATAGGTGATGTCAAAAGAGCTAAGTTCAATAGCCCATTTTGTAATTCGACCAGACAGGTCTGGTTTCGCTAGGATAGCCCGTATAGGGTGATTTGTAAGTACCACTATGCTGTGAGACTCGAAGTAATGTCGAAGTTTCCTCTTGGCATAAATTAACGCCAGGATTACCTTTTCTGTCTTGCTGTACCGTGTCTCAGCATCCGTCATCGTTTTGCTTGTGTAAAAGACTGGGTGCTGAACCTTGTCTCCTTCTTTGATCAACACTGCACTTGTTGTTACAGCTGATACTGCCAGGTACAAGATGAGAGTGCCTCCGGGCGTTGGAGCAGAAAGGATTGGGGGTTTTGTCATGTAGCTTTTCAAATGATTGAGAGCTTCCTGCTGCTGAGGTCCCCACATATCTTTGTTTTTGGATCGAATAGTATCAAAGAAAGGTTTATACTTATCAGATAATCGGGATATGAACCGGCTGAGAGCTGCAATTCGGCCAGTTAGAACTTGCACTTCCCTGCGGGTTTTCGGCTCCTGGTTCTGTATGAGCGCCTTTGCCTGAGCTGGGCTTACTTCTATTCCTCTTTTATTTACGACGTGCCCAAGGAACTGCCCTGACGAAACGGCGAAGGAGCACTTGGTGGGATTCAGCTTCATATTGTATCTCTTGAGAGTATCAAAGACCTCCTGGAGGTGCTTCGGGTGGTCCTCTTTCCGTATACTCTTGACCACCATATCATTGATATAGGCTTCAACTGTATTTCCCAGCAGATTATTAAAAAGTTTATTGACAAGTCGCTGGTAGGTGGCTCCGGCATTCTTTAGACCGAATGACATCACTCTGTAGCAGTAAGTGCCCGTTTCTGTGATAAAAGTGGTTTTCTCCTCATCTTCAGGATTCATGGGAATCTGATTATAGCCGGAGTATGCGTCGAGAAATGTGAGCCTTTCATAACCCGTCGTGGCATCCACCATTTGATCAATCTTGGGCAGAGGAAAGCTATCTTTTGGGCAAGCTTTGTTAAGGTTGGTATAATCTATGCATACCCTCCATTTCCCATTCTTCTTTTGAACGACTACTACATTTGAGAGCCATTGTGGGTATTGCACCTCTCGAATGAATCCTGCTTGTAATAGTTTATTTACTTCCTCGGCTATTATGCGATTCCGTTCAGGTGCGAATCGTCGGTGCCTCTGCTTGACTAGCCTGAACTCTGGGTTAACCCTCAGACTATGGCATGAGACTGTAGGATTGATCCCCACCATGTCCGAATGATCCCAAGCAAAGACATCCGAATTGCACCGAATGACCCTGATCAATGCTTCCTTCTCTTCGGCTGTACAAGTTGAGCCAATGTACGTGATCTTCTGAGGGTCTCCGAGGACTACCTCTATAGCTTCTAGGGACTCCTCGGTAGGTGCTTCAGCTTCGGCTTCTTCTTCTGCCTTGAGATACTTGGGCAAAGGATACTGTAACTGCTATTTGATTGCGTCTTTGGGATTCGCCTCTGACTGAGGTGATTTCGACGCTTTCTTTGCTTCGTGTAGCGTTAGCATGTAACATTCTTTGGCAGCAACCTGGTCTCCCCAGAGGTCGATGACCTCCTTGCCATCCGGGGATGAACACCTCATCACTTGATGAAGTGTAGAGGGGACTCCGTTCATACGATGGATCCAACCTCTCCCCATAATGAGGTTATAAGATAGATGAATCTCTGTTACGACGAAGTTTTCCTTCAGAGTTCTTTTTGCTGCAGTAACGGATAGATCGATCACCCCAAGCAGATTCACCTTAGTACCATCAAATCCCATTAGGGGGCCGAAAGTTAGCCTGATGGACGATGGTGAAACCCCCAACTGATCAAAAGCTGTTTTTGTAATGATGTTGGCGCTACTTCCCAGATCTATTAGCACTCTCCTGATCATGTAATTCGCTACCAGGAGGCTGATGACCAAGGGGTCCTCATGTGGGCGCTGGACTCTAGAAAGATCATTGTTACCGAATCCAATGTTGATGCTGCCTGGTGCAATCGTGTTTACCGAAGACAATCTTCGTAACTTATGAGCCTCTCTCAGCCTGGATCTGTACAACTCTTCAGACTCTTCATCATCCTCTGACCTTCCGTGTATAGCATGGATAACCTTTACCTGACCACCCTCTACCCGTCGAGGGTTAACCTCCCGAGGTTTTACGTGCTCTTTCGTGGCGAGATACTCCACCAATTCTCCTCTCGGTATCATACTTTCTACCTGTCGCTGTAGGGACCTGCAGTCATTGGTGGTATGCCCATAATCTCTATGGTAGGCACAATGTTTGCTTTTGTCCCTCTGCTCCAAGGGTTGTTTCATGGGCTGAGGAGTCGCGAACCTCGTCTTATTCTCTTGGAATAGGCGCGCCAAGGTAGTACGGAGAGGGGTAAGCCTGTCCTCTGTCCTTCGCCTTTTCTCAGACGCTTGGGTGACTTGTGTGGCGGTATGAGGAACCTTCTGCATCCTTGTGCTCGCAGCTTTCTCTCGAGACTTGTTTTCCACTGTGACGAGGGTAGCGTGCTGTGCACGGTGAGCTACGTTTTCCTCCAACCGAATGTAGATTTGCGCCCTAGCGTTTAAAGTCTGCATATCCGGGGGGGAATATTTAACCAAGGATGTGTGAAACTTGGTTCCCTGGATCATTGCTAACTTAAATGTTTCGATTGCCGTAGCAGGATGGCAATCTGCTATCTCCGAGGCCTCCATGTTAAACCTGGATAAAAAATCTTGCAAAGTTTCTCCCTTCCTTTGCCTTATGGTGAAAAGGCTAGCGATACTTTTCTTTTGCTTCTTATTTCCGCAATACTGGGCTAAAAACATAGTGCACAAGGTTTCATAGTCAGGGATAGACTTGTGTGGCCTATTCCTGAACCATTCTAACTCTGCTCCGGTTAAACTGGTAGGAAAAACCTTACACATCCACGGATCGTTATGATCGTCCAGTGCCATCTTTTGCACATAATGATCGAGATGCCGAGAGGGGTCTCCTGCCCCATCGAACTGGGTGAAGGACGGCATAGTGAACTTCTTCGGCCTCTCCACCAGATACACCTCGTCAGTAAAGGGTGTCTTGACCAGGGAGTTCTTGTGCTCTCTAGCCATCTCGGCTAGTGTCTGGACTCTCAAGAGCTTCTTTTCGTCGAAGGCATCTTGTACACGTGCGCCATCTGGAATGCCATTGGACCATACCGTAAGCCTATGGCTGGACTCGGCCTGTTCGTCCTGTGTGCGATGCGAGAGATTATCCGAAGCAACCACCTCGGACCTCGTCCCTTGCTTTTGCTGAACCTCACTAGGTCGAGCCCCGTTGGGTGGTGTCTCGTTGGTTGGAGGCTCGTGACCCGGAGGTAGATTCCGGGTGGGGGTTGGTACCGCAGCATCGCCTGGTGGTGGTTGTGGCGTTAGCCTGACCATAGCCGTGTGCAGCGTATGAGTCTGCTACTGAAGCGCAGCTATCTGGGCGACACTCGTATCGTTTGCTTGCCGGAGTGTCTCAAATTGGTGCAAGAACTCTTCTCGCATCTTTTGCATCAATTCTATCTGTTGATTCATTGCTGACTCTCCGTTTGACATTCCAGACACGACTAAAGGATTTAAGTTGAAGAACAAGTGGGAGTATATTTCTATACGTTTCCCATAGACGACGCCAAAGTGTAGGTGCAAAATTTCGCTCAACCAATAATGATTGAGAAAAATAAAACAACTCACTCAAAAATAACAAAAATCAATAAGAACAATGTATAGAGAAGTGTGGAATTGCTTGATCCTTTATTGGAGGTCTTAGCCTCTATTTATATACAAAAGATTGCAAACTTATGGTAGGACTTGCGTTGCTTGCCCTCCAATTCTTTCTATATAACCATTCTTTTCTAATAGAGTTCTTTCCATTGTCGAATTTTCCATACATAAAACTTGCCTTGTATAGAACTTCCTATCAGAATTTTCCTTCTACAGTAAATCCTTCAAATGGTAGGACTTGTGCATTCTTGGGCTGAATATATTTCGATCCGGCTGGGCTTGAGTAACAGGCCGGATGTTTAATACTCATAAGCTGGGCTGATGACTTCTTGATTCGGCCTTGATGGAAGATGGAGGACAAATAACGATGGTCTTGGGCTGTAAGTACCCTCAATTTGGGCTTGAGCATGATGGGCCTTAAATGCCCTTGGAATGTAGATATGTGTGGTGGTGACGTGTGCACTTTTTATTGGGGGGAGTTTTTTTCCCTCCACAGAGTTCATTTGGAGTATTGGGTCTTTGGGGGTTTTGTTATGGTAATGGATGTGGTGGCGTTGGTGTGAAGCGGCAGTGATGATGAGCTCGATAGTGATCAAATCAGTGGGTAATTGCCCGGCGAGCACATATGGAACTGGTGATGAGCAAGGACAGAATGCTCGGCGTGCAAGGAGTGAACAACGACTGTAAGAGTCGCGATCCTGATCGGCGGGCAAAGATTGTTGACGTCTAGCTCTCGCCATCCGCATTGAAGATGCCATCGCCGGAGATGATAGTACTGTTAAGTGTTGACACTTCCCTTTCTTTCCTTTTTTCATTTGTACAGTATACGGTGTTACTATCATCTGCATTAGTTTACAACAGAGATAAGTTTATCAGGTTTTGCTCCTTTTTTGTTTTTTTTTTTTTTTTTTGTTGAATGGGTAAGCTATGTTTTGCTCTTTTTATTGCGTGTGATAGCATGTATTTATGTGCGGGTGCGGTGGTGGTGATGATGACGCAAAATGGTGGTGGTATTGGGGCGGGGCACTGATGGTGATGATGGTCGTTGGTAGGAGAGCTTGCTCTCTCTTGACAGATTTGGTGCAAAATTAAAGGGTATTTTAGTTTTTTTAGCTTTATATACAATTTATTGATAAATATTAGGGATAATTTCACTGACATCCCTAATAGTTTGGCCAAATATCAGTTTAAAATATCTTTCGAAAATAATTATCAGTTAGGTCCAATTTCGGTTGTCCGTTACGGTCTCCATTAAAAACGTGTGAAAAGACATGTTTACCCCTAATTTTTTAATCACATTTAATTACAAATTATATATATATATATATATATATATATGTCTCATATATATATATATATATATGAGCGGATCTGACCAAATTGATGCGTTCATAGAACTTGCCTGTCTGCGGCATCGGCAACAATCGGCAATCTGGGTAGCTGACCCAACAAGCAAGAAGATGAGCCATATATCAAACACACCAGAAGGAACAAAAACACAGTGCTGTCTAAGCTCATCAACAAATCCAAACCCAACCCATCTCTTGGATTGAAGCTCCTCTCCAGAAGATCAGGGAAAATCAACAACACATCAAGAACTATAGCTTGCATAGTGTTGAACCTCACATATTTACTAAAATTAGGGTTTAGGATTTCGATATAGAAGGAAGAAGAAGAAGCAGAATAACAAGAGGGTCGAGTGGATCGCGGCAGAGGAGTGGTGGTGGCAACAAATTCATCCGAGCTGGAACTGGAAGCGAAGTGAGTCCGTTGCCAAGTCAACTCGGACTCGGCGTGAGTGAACTTCTTGACACCATCATTGCCATTCTCTGCAACCCCTTTAATCAACTGGTTGTTCTCTTCGTTATGGGTGGTTTGTTGTGAGGCCAATAATTTACGAGCGAGCTTCTCCGCGGATCGAAGATCGATGGGTTTGGGAGGGTCTAAGAGAAAATTTTCACACTAGTTGAGGATGATGGATTTGAGGGCGAGATTGGGAATGAGATTGGAGAAATCAGGGGTAGAGCTGTCAGAGAGAATGGGTTTGAACCCTAAAGCCTTGCAGGCTTGAACACAATTACGCTTGAAGGTTTGGTCAGAGGAGACGATGACAGGGTTGGCCATTAACGACCCAGAAATTGGGCAGATAAACTCTTTGGGAGGCTGTTTTTTGATGGACGACGGAGAGCGATGAAATGAGATCTTCCACCTCTGCTTGCCAGTTCTCACCTCTCTTTAAAATGTAAAGGGTTTATATTAAATTAGCATACTTTAAATAATTTCAATGGATTTTCTTGCATTCCATAGCTTGAGGAGAATCAGACGTGGGTTGTGGGCAAGGGAAAACATGACGAATGGTCTGCTGAATCGCTACCGTTGGATTGGGCAGTTTTGAGCCTTCAGGGTTTGGTTGTGCAATTTGTTAGAGAGAGAATGGATGGGTTTCTGAGGTTGAGAGAGAGAGGTAAGGCTGTGTACAGGGGTTGTTTGTAGGAGAAGGTGGGAGGAGTTGATAGAAGATTAGACAGAGTTATAGTGTACAGTGAAGATGAGGGGAGAGAGAGAGTCAGAGATAGATACAGAGAGAGGGAGGGAGAAGAGCATCAGCTGAGAAAGAATATCTGAAGTAGAATTTTGGAAGATATTCGCCATCCGCGGCCCAATGGTCGCCGGAACTGAGGAACAATGATGGTCTTTAAAGGTTAGAGAAGTGTAAAACATGTAAGGGGTATAAAAGTCTACCATTATAAGGGTAAATATGTCATTTCAATCATTAAAAAAATAATTAAATAGGTCAAACCAAAGTCAAAGGGTAAGAATGTCTTTTTACATATAAAAAGTGGTCTGACACACCTGTCAACTAACTTTTGGGGTGTGAGTGAAAAATGGAGTAAACGTTTGTAATGTGAGTGATAGTTATTTTCGAAAGATGTTTTAGATTGATATTTGGCCAAACTACTGGGGGTGTCAATGAAATTATCCCTAAATATTAATATAGAGTTGATGGGCAAAATTAAAATCACATAACTCCGTTAATAAAGTAGGCAGTCGTCAAATACAGGGGAGGTAGATGGAATAATGAAACCTGGAGGGAGTGTAAGTGGGATATGGTCAAAGGTCAGTAGGTGTAGTTGGAATTAACACATGATTTTTTAACTACTAATTCTATTATGAGAGTTTTCTCTCTATGTTTCTCAAATGTTTGTCATAAATAGGGTTGCAAACGAGCCAACCCGTTCGCGAATTGCTCGGGATCGACTCGTGAATTACTCGGCTCAATTCATAAACGAGCCGAGCTAGAACATCAGTAAGCTCAACTCGTTTGTTCATGAACCGCTCATAAACTGAGCTCGATAATGTGTTCGCGAACGTACTCGATTATAATATATATATATATATATATATATATATACACACACACACATACATACATACCCAATTATAATATATACAAAAGTTGGGGTCAGATTGTAATTGTATGTAGCACATTTATATGTAGATACATATTTATGTTGGGGTCATATTGTAATTGTATATAGAGTTTGTGGTTATTATGTAAATACACCTTTCTTGTCTTTGTATATAAACCATTTTATGTTATGTTTAAGGTTGATAGAATATGCCTATGCGCCTCCATCTCAGCCTCCATCTCAATATGTTCTCTCTCTCTCATCATTGACCAGTGACCACCAACGATCCCCAACCATCAACAAAGAACGGTCTCACTCCCTCATCTACCCTCTCTTCTACCTTCGGCATCCATTCCATCTATCACCGGTGGCTTCACCGCCTTCGCCCATCACCACTCAACCTCCTTTTTCCAACCATTCTATCTCCCGCTGTCTGCTCCCTCCCGATCTCGCCGTCTCTGTCTTTTTTGGTGACCAAGGCGATCCCTTATCGGTCATCACCGTTGTGCCGGGTTCTAGCACTGAGAGTTGTCGCCGACGAGCTATTGAGCTCCAGCTCGAAACTCGTCAAACATAGCCTGAGCCGAGCTCAAACTATATTTTCTAGGCTCGACTCGAGCTCAAGCTCAAGCTGAGGTTGAGCAACCTATTATCTAACCGAGCCGAGCTCGAGCACACCATTACTCAGCTCGACTCGGCTCATTTATAGTCCTAGTCATAAAGTAGTTTTGCTCGTATCTTATATTATAATAATATATTATATTACAATATATACTATTATTGTTTTTCAAAAAAAGAAATGGATAAAATTATAATCAAATTCTGACTATTACAGAGATTGTAATTAAATGAGCTCCTATAACAATAATATATAGTATGAACTGAGGTGACAATTAAGATTGTAATTAAGAAGTGTTCTTGTTGGACATGAGATGAGATGAGTCTCACGTAATGCAATCTTATCATTGTTTACTTCGCATTATTGTTTTATTGGTGTAATGGGTTGTGGGTGGTGATTGAAGGCTGGGGGTGGTGTTGGTGGTTCAGAGGGAGGATAAAAAGGCCAAAAATGAAAAGAAAAGAAAAAAATTCAAATGGTGGTGGTGGCCGGGTCTGCAGGGACCTGGTGCTGGTTCATATAGAGAGAGGCCAAAAAAAAAAAAACATCTAAACTAAGACTAACTGTGACCGACATATACTGAAATAGGTATTTGACTGGTCAAACCGTGAGAGCTCCATTAGTGCACCAGAGATACGAATCCATCCGAGCTATATACTTAGTTACATAACTTACATACATATACAGGGACTCAACTAAGACTGAAGATGTGCTACAGAGTGGAATATGAAGGGCATAATTGGAATTAAAAAAAAACACACATTCAGTTTTGTAAAATAATATTAAACTATGGAGGTTATTTTTATCATTTTGCAATAATTTAACTGTTTCGTCACAAAATGGGGCAAGTGATAGTTTTTATTAGTTCAAGGGGTTGTTTGATAATTAAGGAGATTATATGAAAATTTTAAAAACAACAGAGAGAGTTTTTGTGATTTTAACCCTATATATATATATATATATATATATATATATATATATATATATATATTTTGGGTAATGTTTATGTTGTCCATATTTCTTAGAGAATATTTGCATATAAGTTAGCTAACCATGCTAGGAATAGTGCTTTATAGAACCGACATCCATAACAATATTCAGTTCGAGGTGTTTATAGGCATGTTTGTAAATTTGATATTAACAAAAATTTCTGTCTGGAAAAAAAAATTTCTTTACATTCTGTTTTCAATATGGTAAAATATTAATTAGGTCATCCATGCAAAAGTCAGAGATCTCTTAATGAAAAAAAAAAAAAAAAAAAAAAAAAAAAAAAAAAAATCCTCCATTTCACATTGATATACGGAGTATTATTTAGATTTATGGAAGCATATCATTTGAGGTGTTTTTAGATATGTTAGGGCTTGTTTGGTACGTGTTTTTATCTCAACTCGAAAATAAAACATTTTTGTTATAGAATGTTTTAGAAAGTAATCGAAATCATCTTTGATAACGTTCATTTGTTATAAGATTTTTGAAAGCAAAAACTTAAGAACATGTTTGGTAAAAAAAATGTTGCAAGTTTAAAAAATATAATGGTTAGTTTGAAAATGTTATTTAAAAGTTTTTTTTTTAAAAAGAATTTACTGTTCATCGCTTTAACGTTTTTACCGTGCTGAAACATGTAACAGGAAACGTTTTGACACTATGCAAAACAAAACATTTTTTTACCAAACTTGATTTTTTAACTCTTCACTGTTATATTACTCGGCAAAAACAATAACACTAAAAACAAAATGCACGTATACTTGCAACAACGGTTTGGCATGTGGAAAAATAATAACACCAAAAACAAAATGCACATATACTGTAACAACCGTTTGGCATGCGATAACCGTTTGGCATGCGATGTGTTTTAGGCGTTATGTTTTTTGTCAATACCACAACAACCATTTTGTTGTAAGAGTGTTTTGGATAGAAATCGAAATTATGTTCCGCTATAATATCAAAACACACGATATCACCAATTTGGTAATATAGATTTGAGTCAAAAAATTATGAAAAAAATATTTTATTTTTTTTTATTAAAAAAAATTAGGTTAAATTACTTTCACAACAAGTTTAATTATTATCTAAACACGCTTCTCCGTAAATGTGCATTTCATTTCATTATAGTTTGAAATCTCTGTTTAAACACCAAAATGCTACCCATAGAAATTGCAAAAGTGTCTGTGACAACTGGAAGATGAGATTTACGACAACTGTAATTGCATTTTGTTTTTAAAAGTGGACTGAAGATAGCTCACGAAAGTGTGTCTGGTCTTTTCTTTTGAACATTAGCGTATAAATCTCAGCAATGTTTACCATCAGCGTTAAATGATGTATTCATATTCTTCTGTTTTATTTATTTATTTTATTTTTCCTTCACCACTTATTTATAGTCCTATTAGTTACATTCTCCAACTCTTCACATAAATATTTACGCATAGATATTTATAAATCTACTCTAGATTTTTTCTATTTCTCTACAAATATTTACAATTTTTCCAATGTTCTACAACCTACAAACGCACTTTACAATTCTTTAAAAGTTTCTAAAATTCTATTATACTTTACCGACGTGGTCCAATGTTTGTAATCTTCCAACGCACTTTACAATTCTCTAAAAGTCTCTAGAATTATATTATACTCTACTGATATGGCATCGTCAACTAATTGAATGATGGCATGTAGTAGTCGGACCCACTAAATAAATGCAATTTTCTTTATATGAGATGATATAATTGATTGATATCGTAGATGACTGTAATATCAATGGTGCAGGAAAGTCTTTCTCTCATACAGAGCTAATGTTAGTACTTTATTATGTAAACAAGCCGAATGAATTTTAGTCCTAATTACCAACCCTTAAGCACTTTTTGGCACGCATGCTTAGCCCACATGCGTCGCTTGCATGGCATACCCTCCCTCAACAATGAGGTGAACCATGACACAAATGATTCCTACCAAGGCCGGCCCTTGGGTGGTGCGGGTGGTGCCACCGCACAGGCCCCCAAAATTTTTTTGTGAGCCCATATATATATATAGTATATATTGTGAAAAATATTTTATTTATAAAATGAATTGCAAATTAGTTTGTGAAGGTCTTATGTAAATACAGCTTCTTTTTAATTCTGCTAAGTTTTATCTTTCGTGGTTTAATGTGTAATCTTTATATATATATATATACTTATTGTTTTTATCTAAATACACCAAATTATATAAAATCTGGTTCAATTAGTTTGATAGATGATTTATTGATTGCAGGATATATTGTTATTGCTTATTTCTTGTCTTTTTTATTTCTTTTGATGGAAAATAAATATCTATGTATCATTACATTTATATTTATTCTTTCTATTTATCATCGTGAGCTTTGTTTGTATCTTGTAATATTTCTTTATTTAAGAATTTTAGCTTAAAATGTTTTTTTTTTTTACAAAATTCCCTTCTTATTCACCCCCTGGATAAAAAGAGTAGCGTGAAAGAGGGGAAGAGAGTTAGATTTGGATCATATTAGGTTTAATCCAAATAACCTCTCAAATCTTTTCATTTTTATTATTTTATATTGTAGTGACATGTCTGTTACTAATTTTACATCACATTTTTATTATTTTATATTGTAGTGACACGTGTTTCACTAATTTTGCGCCACATCAAGATAAATATGAACTTCCTACTCACCGGTAAGTAAACAAGTATTGTGCTATATATTATTTAGGAGGTTTATTGCATTTTACCCTTATTATTATTATTGTTTTGTAGAAACATATGATAAAATTAAGGAAAATGATTTTTACACATAATAATTGCAGTGAATCGCTACACCTACTCTTTTAATTGGTCAATTATGTAACAAATAAGGAAATGGAGCCCTCCACTTAGTTGTATTTGGTACAAATTAGGACTAATCACGGATCAGAGCAGTTCGGTTTGGAGGTAAAGTTCAACCCAATCCATGGGAACTTTCAATCGGAACCAAACCGATCCATGAAATAATGAATCGGATCAGTTCGGTTTCTACAGATTGGGTTTTTCAAACAACTCAATATGATTACACTTTATGGCCCATTAAAATCTCAAATTAGCAATTAAAAATCTCAGCTACTGTAATGAAATGAGTAATGAATTTGGGGATGTAGGGGTAACTTAAATCGAACACATAATACAAGAGGATAAATAAGAATAAATAAAGATGCTAAAATGAACACTAAAATGATAATCCAATAAATCCTCAGAATAAATTTTCATTAAATAATAAAATATTCTTATACAAAAAATCTTCCAATACAACTCGGGAATCCATACTATGTGAACCCCTAGAAAATTATAACTGAATAAATAACCATAATGACTACCTACATCTAAAAGATGAAATATAAATGAATCTCCTAAGTAAATTCGGAAGAGTAGAATAGATTGATTTCTGCACAGCATGAACAATCATCTACACCTGAAGAACACTTGAAAAATAATGGTGGGTCAGACCCACAAACAAGTTCTACTCTACTACAATCCAAGCAGAGATCTGATACACGTATACATCTTAGTTAACTCAATAATAACTAGTAGTCCGTATATATATACAAATACATACTAAAGGAACCTTACTAGATTATAGGGTTGCCTCAACCTGAATAATAGGTAATATGACAAACACACATATAGTGGGCATGAGTACCTAGACCTACCAGGACACACAACTACACTATATCTAACTACACATCCCTGGCGATATACGCGCCCTAACCGCTGATCCTGAGACTTAAGCTCATATCATGACACATAATTATATATAAAAAATCCAGTAACCATCTTATCCAGTATAAAGTAATCCTCTACAAGTAATCCTCTATAAGTCATTCAACATGTTCAGCTGACCTGACTTGAATATAAGTAGAACTTAATATTTTAGTTAATCCACTTTCTTATACAAATTATGTAGGACTTAACTGCTAAGTTAATCCGTCCCTAAAGTGCCACCATTCCATACTGGTGCACTACATCCACACAATCCAATAATTGATATAATTAAATAAAATAATACATCAAATATTCCAAAAATTAACATAATAATAGAATATTATGCTATCACAAAATAGGAATAACTTATAAATTTCTTTAAGCTTCCTACATCATGTATCCTATACAAACTGAATCTTAACCATACTGATATTTATTTTACAGTCAAGTAAGTATTCTTCAATTTCAATTCATGCTAAATATTTAATCTCAATTGATAGAATAATTTAAAAGATTAAATCCATTCGTTTATTTAAAACATTCAAATAGCAAGCATCGTTATGATTAAATCTATTTAAAATTTATTTCAACTCATACCTAGTCCCTATTTAATGTTCAAGACCCTTCAAAATCAATTAAGATCTATTTAATGCTATTTACGAAAATTTCCCAGGCAAGGCTCAAGTTTTCCTCTTAATAGCTCGAGTTTCTTATCTATGGCTCGAGCTTTACATCCATAACTCGAGCTTTCTGTCCATAGCTCGAGTTTCCTGTCCATGGCTCAAGCTTTATATCAATAACTCGAGCTTTACATCCAAGGCTCGAGCTTTTCACCTATGGCTCGAGCTTTCTTTCAAGGCACGAGCTTTTCATCAATGGCTCGAGCTTTGCTTCCAAAGCTCGAGCACTGTAACAACGAATCGAACAATTTACGTGACTCAACCTAGAATTTCACTGTGAATTCATTCTTTATTTGTTGTAGGATTCTAAGGCATGTTTCAAGGTTCAATCAATATACAAATATGAAATTACATCATTTAAAACATGTAAAAATTCATAAAGAAACTAAATCAAATCCATGAATTTATCAATTCATACAACAAGAACAACCATGAAATATAATTTATAAAACCTATGTTCTAATCTAATTAAACATGCATAATTATTTAGTTTTATGTGTTTAAGAATCTTGAAATTTCCTAGGCATGTATAGAAATACAAATCAAAGGGAGAGAGATAGAAGAAGAACTTGCCTTAAACTTTCGGATCGAAAGTTAAACTTATTCTTCCTTGATCTTTTTCTCTAAAGGTTTTTCTCCTCCTTCCTTCCTCTTCCTCCTTCTCTCTCTAACTCTCTCTCTCTCTAAAATATATTACGTGATATATTTTCTAACCCCTTTTACAAACCTATAGTTATATATTTATAGGCTATAATAACCTTACTCCTTTTCCCAATCCAAATCAATTTAGTAAAGAAAAAATAATAAAATTAAAATATTAAAAACGTAATTTAAAATATGTTACATATATAATCTATGTATATCCTTATTAAATATATAAAATATATATATCAGATTATTTATTAATACTAAAGTTACCATAATATTAAAAGGTAACTTAAAACATGATACGTATAAAATCTATGTATATCCTTATTATATAAACATATAAAATATATACATCAGATTATTTATTAATACTAAAGTTACCATAATATTAATAAATAAATTACTTTCCTTCTATATATATATATATATATGTATATACATATATCTATATATATACATATGCAACTATCCATAGGTAATTATCTATATCCATCAAACTCCTATTCAAGTAGTCCATGGGACCTAATTGTTAGCCCATTACTACTAATCATAACCATAAAATAAAATAAAACATTTAATCATTTAATTTACAATTAATTACAATTAATCAAACACATCATTTAAGCGCACAATCTAATAAACAAATAATACAAATAACATCTAAATAAATAGCCAATTAATCAAGTAACACTTAATTCAATTAAACACATAAGTAATTAGTCAAATAATCAATTAAACAATTAAACATGCAATTAAAATAAATAAATAAATACCGAGACTATCCTTTTAAAATTAAGGGTATTACAACAGTAGTGATGGGAGAGATACTCAGAGGGTGAACGGATGGGATAGCCCCAGAGTTTGCAATCTCATTGTACTCTATGAATATACGTTTGGCAGGGTCAGGAAGTGGATCAGTGTAAACGTTTGGTGGGTCAATCTTTAAAAAGTCGTCAACATCATCTGGACCTACATAGGAGCTCGCTTGACCCTCAGGAAGAGAACGATCAATAAAATCGTCTCTGTACCCCTCAGCGTATCTGAAAGCCCCAATTCGAGAAAAAGCGAGCATGAAGAGCCTTCATACCACCATCAACTCTGCCTATAAAACTTAGCAGAGCGGTACGCTCATTCGAAGATTTCTCTTCAAAAATAGACCGGGTTAGCTGCTCAGAGATTAAAGAGCGCTGAAGGTTCCTCTTTCTCAACCTTCAGTGCATCTCTCTCAGTCTGCATGACATTTCTTTCTGTCTTCAAGATGTCCATTTCATCATGAAGAGAGTCCTGCTCTTCAAAGCATCTTTTTTAGCCTTCAAAGCATCTATTTCTCTCTCTCTGATTCAGCTAGCTTGACCAACAGTTTTGTGTTTTTGGCTTCTACTACTTCCATACTCTTGACAGATCTGTTATGTCGAATGGAGAGGACTTTAATTCTTTTATTTGCAAACTCAAGATTCCTCTGAAAGGTGATCATCCTGAATAGAGTCTGCATAAAGACACAAGCGTTCTGATATATTCAGTACCAGTATGAAAGGGTCTGAACGAGGAAAAAATGAAAGTTTGTCAAAAGGCAGAAAAAAATTACCTCAATAGCAGCTGAGGGAAAACGGTTGAACATTTCATTGAAGGACATTTCCTTCTGGGTTTTTGGATCCTGTGGGGTCTAAATGCCCTTGTAGAAAGCAAATGAAGTGGCACCATCCTTGAGCACAGAGTCTGTAGGAGCCACGATCGACCCATCTTCTCGTTTGAGTATAAGGCGCCATGGAACCACTACTGGGGAGGAGGCAGAAATTCTAGCTGCTTAACCTTCCAAAATGGACACCTGTGATGAAGGGAGAGTAGTGGTAACCCTATAAGTCTTAGCCCTTCGAGATAAAGGAAGGTCATCTTGGTTGGACCCACCCTCAAGCTGGGGTCTCTTGCCTATGCTTTTTTTCGAAACAGTTGTTCAGACAGGAATAAATCTCTTAGTGTTTGGAGCAGTAGGTGGAGAAACCTTGGTTGAAACCTCAGAAGGATTATCTTTCGGCATGATGGGCAGAACCTCGGTTGAAGTGGATGGGAGAGGTTCGGGAGTAGGCTGGCCAGGGTTCTGGGAAACAACTAAAGCGGTTGGAATGGCCACAAAAATAGCTGGGGTAGTTATAGGAACAACTGCAGAAGGAACCTCCTGCTGAAGGAATGGATCTGTATTTGTTCCATAGTAGCACCTAGGATAGATATGTTAGATAGATTTTTGGAGTGAGCAAATTAGAATCGGAAGGAATGACGTTCAACACCTTCTCCTTCAGAAAATCAAGTCTAGTCCTGCAAATGCTGAAAACCAATTCATCAAGAGGAATGCCAAGGCAACGGCAAAGGAAAGTGCAGAAACGAGGAAGATAAATTTCACAGGGACAGTCATTCTTATGTTTCTTATATTTTTTGTATAAAGGGACATAATACTCCCCAAAAGCAAAAGTGGCTGGAATAGGGAAAATCCGAGCGATTGGAATCTGCCAAGCCCCACTGACCCCAATTAAGTTACTTCTCTAATCTTTTTCAGAGGCGAGTTTATCCGTGCATATGGATCGCTGTTCAAGGGAAAGAAGTGGAAGTACATATCATAGGTTCTGATTTTGGTAACTCGATAGCAGAGAAGAAGGTTCAGGATGTCAAGATCTAGATTTCTATCACGATTTAAGATCAAGAGAACTGATATAACCCTAAGAAAATTGGGGTTAACTTGAAGAGGGAAAATCCTTAATTTATTAAAGACATAATAGAAGAACGGATGCAAAGGGAATCTGATTACGTTTAAATGAAGAAGGGAGAAGAGGATCTCTCCGGGAAGAAGACCCTCACCAGTTCTCTATTCCAAACCCTTGGGATAGAACCTAATGGAAACAGCATTGGGTATTTCATACTTCAAATGAAGAGTTTCTAAGTCAGGAACCATTGCAATGGTGGAAGAAGCTCTCGGATTTAGGTTTTTTTTTTTTAGAAAAAGTAGTAAAGAGCAAAATCCTCAAAAAAAATAATAAGGGATTGGGATTAACCTTAGAAAGAAGATCTGCAGAGTACACCACATCAAAGTGAAAGATGAAGAATCGCAAAAGGATAACTCACCGGAAAATACCTGGTTATTGACGGAAACGATCAAAAGAGATGATGCTCGAAGGTAAAGATGGGAAAGATAGAAGAAAGGCAAAAGATGGGAAGTTAGAGGCTTTAAAGAGGAAGTGACTCAATAACCAAAGAGTCATGGCAATAATGATATTTCAAATTTCGAAACATGGGCTTTTAAACCAACCTTTCGCTTCCCCACATCACCGCCTCGAGCAGTCATCTCTCACCCTAATCAATTAGGGAGAGATAACGGGGGCAGGTGAAGATACCACAAATGGCTTGGGCCAGGTACGAACCATATCATTAAAGATTGGATCAAGAAAAAACATGTAGCCCGATTGGATGACCACCCATCAGTCCCAATATTCATTGAGGCAATCTCAAAGCCCAATCTCAAAGCAAAGGAAATGGACCGGTGTCCAAGAGGAGCCCAAAGGATCGGTCCAACATGGAAGACTAAAGAAGAAGCTTCTAGAACGATTGTAAAAGTCTATAAATAGAATGAAAAGAGAGGGAAAAACGTTTGAGATATTTTGAAGTGTAAAGACTTATCTTTCCAAATTAAGAGAGTATGTTCATTGCATCTTCATATATATATATATATATATATATATATATATATATATATATTCTATGGTGTCTGGTTTTAGAAATCTATGTAATTTACACATACAATCCCAGTCTCATATGCACCAAAAAAAATTTGTCTCAAGTGATTCCAATATAAATTTGAACACCTGGCCTCCAAATGTGAGTCTACATCACACAATTTATATAGCATATTTAATATTTTTAGGGTACAGTTTCATCATTCGTGTATTTAGGATTTTTTTTGGGTCATATTCGTGTATTTAGGATGGAGCTTCATATATCGAATTCTATTTATGTAACGACCCAGTCATTTGCCTTCCTTTCCTTTTTCCTGAAATTTTACGAATGAATTTTTTTCGTTTAATTTTCCTTTCTGAACTTTGTTTCGTGTTGCTTAGTGTCATCTCGAGTGCTCAGAATTGGTTTCTAAGACTCTTTCATGTGAATTGACAACTTCCTTTGAGGACCGAGTCATTTTCACATTTTTCATTTTTGGACACTATGCGCTATTTCGTCCTTTTCCCTATTCTGTCTTTTCCCCATTTGTCATATTGTTGGCACAACCTCACTTCTCATGCTCGGTTGCACTCGGTTCTTCTTAGATAATTACCAGTTTATCATTTTTGCCTTAAGTGCTCGTTTTTCTTCGTCATGCCGTTTCTCCTTCGTTCAGACTCCGAATCATGCGATTCTTGAGTCCATCTTGATTATTTTTAGCTGTCTTTCCAGCGGTGTACTCGGTGGCACCCGAATCCACATTTTTTAAAAATAACTATTTTGCCCCTGGGGGCTTATTTGTCATATTTTTGACCTTTTGCTTCCACATCAGTTCTCATTGAGTTCCACGACCTCATGGAAGGTCACTTTGACTTCTTAGAGTCTTGTTTTCTGTGTTCGCTTTCGCTTATCGGATCCGTTATAGGGTCAACCTTCGGTTCATCACAGGACACGCTGGCATAATAAACAGGGTCGTCACAATTTAAATACTTTTAGAGTTTAAAATTATAGAAATCATAATTTTATATAGGGTAAAGTGCAATAAAACTCCTTAAATTATACGGAGTAGTAAAAAACACAAAACCTAATGCCCCCTGAACTATTTAAAAATTGCAAAAAACAAAACCATGTACTGCTCCTTAAATTAATGATTTGTTGTAATTAAGTATATATCCATTACGAATGACAAATTTACCTATTCTATCATTTCTTATTAAATTATCTTTATTATCCTTTCTTTATCTAAATATTAATTATATACATTTATCTTAATTTCTTTTCAAATTTACCTTAATTTTATTATTCTATCGATTTATCGTAACAATGGGGTAAAAAACTAAAATACAGTGTTATAAATTCCATCAAATTTAGCCATTTCCTAAAATGATTAACTAATTATTAAAACTTTACTATTTAAAGTAAAATTTATTATACTCATCTTAAACTACTTTACAGGGAAAAAAATATTTTTTTATACAATATATTAATAAAAAATAATAAATTACTTAAACAAAAAATACCTTTTTAATATAGTATATTCATGAAAAAAATTTAAAAATTACATAATTTTTTTTAAAAAATTTGTTTCTATTTAAGATTTTTATTACAAAAATTAATTTCAATAATTAATGGTAAACACATATGATGGCAAATATGTCATTAAAATAGTATAATTTATTTTTTGTATTTATTTTATGAAGAAAAATTTATTAAGTGTAATTCAATCAGAAATGACAGTATGATCATTTAATAAAAAATGTAAAACCCCTAATTTTCATGGCTTTTATTTATTTAATTTAATTGCATTTAATTTGATTATTTGACTATTTTTATGTGATTTTATTATTTAAATTGTTAATTATCTATTTGTGCATCTTGATTTGATTTATTTTTTTGATTGGTTAAGTAATTAAATATATTTACTTGTTAGATTGTATGTGGTGTACTTACTTGTATTTAATTGGTTAATTTAAAGGTTTAATTGTTTAGTTAAATGTTTTATTTATTTTCTTTTAAGTTTAGATTGGGCATGTAGTCTTTGGACCAAGTAAATGGGCATTGGACTACTTGGAAGGAAGCCTAGATGGGTGTATGTACAAATATATATTGGTGTGTATATATATATATGTATGTATATATTATGTATTATTATTATTACTTTTCTTTTGTCAAACGTTTAGTAGGATTAGGGTTATGAGGTTATTAGGGAGTGTATATATATATATATATATATATATATATATATATACGGTTGGCGTTTTCTGGAAGTGAGAAATAGAGACAAAAAAAAAAAGGGTTACGATAGTTTTAGAGGAAGAAGAAGAGGCCACGAGAGAGAAGGAAGTAGCTGAGACCAAGGAAGATAAAAAGAGAGGTTGTTCGTGGGTAGTAACCGAGGCAAGGAGAATACACGATAGCAACCCAAAGGTTGCTGGCGTCGGAAAAGATGAACGGAGAAGAAGGAGGTTTGGTTTTTGATCCAAAAACCTAAGGCAAGTTCTTCGTTATACTCTTTCCCTTTGATATCGTGTTCATTATCTTTAGGAACTTTAAACAGAGATAATGAACCTATTTATATGTGAAAATCAGACTATAACAGAGGTATATATATGTGTATATATGTTAGGTGATCTTGTGAATTAATGGATCAATATATGTTTTACTTGTTATAATCATGTTCAATTGCTTAGAATTAATTAATGGAAGCATATGAGACTTAGTTTCCATGCTTAGGATCCTTAACAATGGAGAATGGAATGAATTATAGTGGCTGGAAACGAAGAAAAAGACACCAACAGGAATGAGTAGACTTAGTTGAGAATGAGTTGGCTAAGTTGGAGAATAAGTCGGCTCATTCTGAGAATAAGTTGGGTCAATTAGAGATTAAGTCGACTTCTTCTCAGAAGAAGTCATCTCGTTTGTGAACTAAGTCGGCTTCTTCTAAGAAAGTGTCAGCTCAGTTAGGATAGGAGTGGGATTTTAATATTTGTACTTTTCGATATTGTTGTAATCCGTTTTTAATTGATTTAAATGGTTTATATGGACTTGGTAAAATCCCATAATGCATAATATACACTAACATGCTAAGATGCGAGATGTAATGGACTTTACCTGACTTATAGGTTATTCACATGATATTTAGTATTGTATAAATTGTTATAACAACTGAAATAGATGATAATATGATTATAATCATGGGTATGGTTGTATTACATGATCTTATACATGATCTGCTTCTGTTGTTTGTTTAAAACCATTGTCAGGATGTAGTTTGAAGGGTTGTTGAGTATAATTGGACTGACTAATAAATTAAATCCATTCTATTTCATACTATTATCAGGATATGGTTGTGTGATATGTGTATGTGTGGGTGAGCTGGCTAATAAGTTTAGACTCACTCTATGTTATACCATTGTCAGGATTTGGTTATAATAATTTATTGAGTCATTGTCAAGATATGGCTACAATATTTAAAATGTTGTCGTGCCATTGTCAGGATATGATTACGGTAGTTTATATATTTGGTATACCATTGTCAGGATATGGCTAGATATATATTTATGTGTGCCTTAATACGAGCTTGAGGCCTCAGGATCAGTGGTTAGGACTGAAGCGTATATTGCTGGTTAAGTGGGTAGCTGGATATAGGAGATTTGTGTGCCCTGGTAGAAGAGAGACTCTTGACCACCTCATGTGTGATTTTTCATGAGATATCCACTATCCGGTTGAGACTGACCTATAGTCCAATGAGAGTCTATAGTATGTGTGTGTGTGTGTGTGTGTGTGTGTGTGTGTGTGTGTGTCGACTATGTAGAGATTGTATGAGTTTGGTTACGGATGTATCATTTATCAAGTCTTTGATCGGGTCGTTATAGAAAGAACTTGTTCGTGGGTTTTGACCCACTTTTATTATATTTTTCAAGTCCTCGTCAATACCAGGCGTAGAAGTTGTTCGTACAGATCAGAGACTACTCCTCATCACTCTCCCATTGTCATTGATATAGGATTCTATTTCATGTCTTTATTATTCTGACTTAAACATTTTCTTATTTTTTTTTAATTATGAAATTTTAATAGGGGTCCATGATATACATATTTTTGAGTTGTACTTTAGAGGTTTACATTGATTATAGAGATTTGTTGTTTATTGGGTTTATTCAGAATTTTGTAATAGAGGATTATTAATTATTATTTAGTTTTCCTTTCAGCTATTATTTATTTTATTGTTTATTTTCTCTTGTATTTTGTACTTGTTAATTATTAATTGTTTATATCCCCTGATTTTGGGTATGGACTTAATCAATCAATGCCTCTGAAATTAGGTAGTATCACAAAAAATGTGATAATTCGTGGAGCATTGTGTACAAAATATTGTTGGGATACGTGTTGTTATTTGCACCTTACTCTTAATATTCTAATGGTAATAAGGGTAACATTGCCATTTTCAAATTACAGCTTAGATCACGTGCTATTTAACTGGAAAAACCAAATAGAATAGTGACTTCGGGTGTTTTTTTTTTTTTTTTTTTAATAAAAAAAAAAGAGATAGATTAGGGGGTTTGCTGTAAAAATTAAGGTTTAGGGAGGTTTTTGGGAGAGAAAGTAAAGATCAAGGTTTTTTTTTTCACTTTATCCATTTTATATATGAATTTAAATATAGGTAAAATATAATTGTTCTTTGAAAATTTAAATAAGATACAAGTTTATTTCGATATAACAAAATGCTAGTAATATTCCTTTAGTTCCTCCATTTTGTTGTGGTTTGTGGAGTCTGATTAATTTTTAGGAATGTTTAATTATATGAAAACTCCAAAACTGTTGAATTTTAAGGAAAATTCAGTTTCCTGATCTGGTTTAACTTCCTTATTGGTTTAGAGAAAATTCAGTTTCCTGATCTGCTTTAACTTCCTTATTGGTTTAAAGAAAATTCAGTTTTCTGATCTGATTTAACTTCTTTATTGGTTTTGGATTCTACAAAAGGCAAGTTCTTGTAGGACAAGTTTGAGACTCTATAAATAAAGTATGAAAATTAGAGAAAAATTTGTGCCAATACAAGAAAGAGTAATTGAGAGAGATTAAGAAAGAATTCTCCTTGTAATTCTTCATCTTTTTCATAGTGAATTTGTTCGGTGTGCTCCATGGATGTAGCCCTAAAATTTGGGTGAACCACGTATATCTTGTATTCTTGTACGTGATTTTTTTTTTTCTTGTGATTACTTGATTATTCCTCGAATAGCGTGCGTTGTTATTTTGCGTTTTCACCACAACAACTGGAATCAAATTCGGTTGATTGTGCAGTGCAACTCTAACAACTGGTATCAGAGCCTTTGGTGGAGAACCTAGAGCACAGAAGGTGTTTGACGAAATTCTGAAAGTCTTACGATTAGATCTGTCTGTTCGAGTGGGAGTAATGGCATCAGAAGATAAGATCCACATCCACGATCGAGAAGTTCGATGGCACAAACTTTGGTTTATGGAAGATGCAAATTAAAGACCTTTTGTTTCAGAAAAATCTGTATCAACCTTTGGGAGAGAAGCCAGAGGATACAAAGGATGCAGAATGGGAATTACTTGATGGAAGACACTTGGCACCGTCAGATTGACATTGTCAAAATCAGTCGCCTTCAACATCAAGAACGAGAAGACGACGATGTCTCTCATGGTAGCCCTTTCTAGTACGTATGAACAGCCTTCTACAGCGAACAAGATGCACTTGATCAAGAAATTGTTTAACATGAAGATGATCAAAAGTGGTAAGTTCAACGAACATCTAAATGCGTTCAACGAGATAGTTGGGCAATTAGAGTCTGTTGATATCGACTTCAAAGACGAGGTCCGAGCACTACTAATTCTAGGGCAGTTACCCAAGAGTTAGAGTGGCACAGTTACAACGATCAATAGCTCTGCAGGGAAGACCAAGTTGAAGTTTGATGAAGTTGTGAGTATGATTCTAACTGAAGAAATCAGAAAGCAAACAGTAGGGGTTTCCACCAGTGGTTTGGCATTGAATGTTGAAAGCAGAGGCAAGGGTTCAAACAAGAAGAAAGGCAACGGTAATAGAAACAGAGGTAAATCCAAGTCAAGGAATGAAAGGACACAGTCTCAAAATTTCAGGAATTCCACAAATCTCAGTGATGTTCAGTGTTGGAATTGTGAAAAAAAGGGACATTACCGTGTTGATTGCAGACTTCCAAAGAAGGGAACCGAAAGAAAAACTGAAGCAAACGTTGCCTCAGAAGAATCAGATGATGCATTGATATGCTCTTCGGAGGCAAGGTGTAGTCATGGGTTTTAGATTTCGGCGCATCATTTCAAGGCACCTCAAGTAAAGAGCTACTTAATAGCTATGAACTGAGTAACCTTGGTAAAGTGTATCTTAGTGATGATCAGCCTTGCAGCGTCATTGGCAAGGGTGAAGTGCAAATTAAGTTGAATGGGTTAGCTTGGAAGTTAAAGGATATGAGACACATCCCTGACTTGAAGAAGAATTTGATTTCGGTGGGATAATTGTCAGATGAAGGTTTTGTTACAACCTTCAATGGAGACTCATGGAAAGTTTCCAAATGCGCTATGACCATTGCACGGGGTAAGAAATCTGGCACTCTCTACACAACTACCAGTGCTTGTGGGTCTATAGCAGTTGCAGAAAACAGAGAAAATCACAACTTTTGGCACCAAAGACTAGGTCACATGAGTGAAAGGGGGCTCAAGATTATGCACTCAAAGGGGAAATTACCAGGCATATGGGCAATTGATATTGACTTCTGTCATAGTTGGGTGATGGGTAAGCAGAAGAGGGTCGGTTTCAAGAAGAGTGGCAGAGATCTCAGAAAGGAGAAACTTGAGCTAGTTCACACAGATATTTGGGGGCCAGCCACTGTTTCATCCATTAGCGAAAAATCCTACTTCGTGACTTTCATTGATGATCACACGAGGAAGGTATGGTTTTATTTTTTGAAGCACAAATCTGATGTATTTGATGTGTTCAAGAAGTGGAAGGTCATGGTGGATAATGAGACAGGTTTAAAGATCAAGAGGTTGAGATTAGACAATGGTGGTGAGTATGAAGACACTGGGTTCAAGAAGTTCTGTTTTGATAATGGGATCAGATTAGAGAGGACTGTGCAAGGAACCCCACAGCATAATGGGCTGGCAGAATGGATGAACCGAACATTGACAAAAAGAGCCAAAAACATACGCATACATTCAGGTCTACCTAAACATTTTGGGCAGAAACGGTCAATACAGCATCCTACCTAATAAATCGTGGACCATCAGTGCCTTTGGAGCATCGAATACCAGAAGAGGTATGGAGTGGCAAAGAGGTAAATCTTTCATGGTTGAAAGTTTTTGGTTGTATTGCATATGTGCAAATTAGTGACCATGCTAGGGGAAAGCTCGACACCAAGTCACTAAAATGCATCTTCGTTGGGTATGGCGGAGATGAGTTTGGTTATCGACTTTGGGATAATCAGAACAAGAAAATCATTAGAAGTAGAGATGTGATTTTCAACGAGAAGGTGATGTACAAGGATAGAAATGCAGCACAGTTAACTAGTCTTGTCCAGAGTAAGCCTGAGTTTGTTAAGTTGGATAATGATCCAGAGAATATTGACACGGAGCAGACACATGAGGGTTCTTGGCCAGAACTCACAAAACATAGTTCATTACAGATTCCAACTCCTATGCCTGCACCCAAAAGGTCTACGCGGTCTCACGTACCGAATAGGAAATATTTGGATTATATGTTACTCATAGATGATGGTGAGCCTGAATGCTATGATGAAACATGTCAGGTTGAAGATGCTAGTAAATGGGAGCTTGCAATGGAAGATGAGATGAAGTCCTTTATCTCCAATAAAACATGGGAACTAGCCAAGTTGCCCATGGGGAAGAAAGTTCTTCACAACAAATGGGTATACAAGGTAAAAGATGAACATGATGGTTCCAAGAGATACAACGCTAGAATGGTGGTCAAAGGCTTTCAGCAAAAGTAAGGCATTGACTACATAGACATTTTTTCCCCGGTTGTGAAACTGAGTACCATTCGCTCAGTTCTTAGTATTGTTGCAGCAAAAGGGTTGCACCTCGAGCAGTTAGATGTCAAAACTGCTTTCCTCCATAGTAACCTTGAGGAGGAGATTTACATGCAATAATCGGAGGGTTTCTCAGTTAAAGGGAAAGAAAAACTAGTATGCAAGTTGAAGAAAAGCTTGTATGGTTTGAAGCAAGCCTCGAGGCAGTGGTACAAGAAGTTTGATGGTTTTATGAAACGATATGGCTACAACAAGTGCAACGCTGACCATTGCTGTTACTTCAAGAGGTTTAACTCAAGTTTCATTATTCTTCTACTTTATGTTGATGACATGTTAGTGGCAGGTTCTGATTTTGAAGAAATCAGCAAATTGAAGAAGCAGTTGTCTAGTGAATTCAAGATGAAGGATCTTGGTGCGGCGAAGCAGATTCTTGGGATGAGGATTAACAGAGATAAGCAGAAAGGTACTTTGTAGTTGTCTTTGGCTGAGTACGTTGAACAAGTTCTAAAGAAGTTCAACATGAATAATGTTAAGACGGTGAGTACTCCCTTAGCTAATCACTTTCGATTATCTCAAGATTAGTGTCCGAAGACAGAAGATAAGAAAAACTTCATGGCTAAAATTCTATATGCCTCAGCCATTGGAAGTTTGATGTATGCCATAGTGTGCACAAGACCAGACATTGCATATACAGTGGGAGCAGTAAGCAGGTTCATGAAGGATCCAGGCAAGCTACACTAGGAAGAAGTAAAATGGATATTGAGATATCTACGGGGTACCACAGACAGATGCTTATGTTTCAGAAGGGGCGAAGTGAAGCTACATGGTTATGTAGATTCAGACTTTACTGGTGAGGTGGACCACAGAAGAAGTACTATCGGGTATATGTTCATGGTGGGTACGATTGCAGTTAGTTGGGTTTCGCAAATACAGAGGATTGTAGCGTTATCTACTACAGAGACAGAGTATGTGGCAATGACATAGGCTAGTAAAGAGATGATTTGGTTGCAAGGTTTGTTGACAAAGTTGGGATTCGAACAGGTGAAGAATGCTTTGCACAGTGATAGTCAGAATGCGATACATCTGGCAAAGAATTCAGCATTAAATTCAAGGACTTCGGTATCACTTTATCAGATCTTTGTTAGAAGATGGGGTGTTAACACTTGAGAAAATACTTGACACCAAGAATCCAGCTGATATGTTGACTAAGACAGTGACCATGGAGAAACTGAAGCTGTGCGCAGCTTTAGTCAGTCTTTTAGCTTGAAGATAGAGAAAAGCACACCGACATGCATGAGACATGTATGAGAAGAAGATGGAATGGATTTACAAGTGCTCCAGCCTTCAAATGGGAAATTGTTGTGGTTTGTGGAGTCTGATTAATTTTTAGGAATGTTTCATTATATGGAAACTCCAACACTGCTGAATTTTAGGGAAAATTCAGTTTTCTGATATGGTTTAACTTCCTTATTGGTTTAGGGAAAATTCAGTTTCCTGATCTGCTTTAGCTTCCTTATTGGTTTAAGGAAAATTTAGTTTCCTGATCTGATTTAACTTCCTTAATGGTTTTGGATTCTACAAAAGGTAAGTTCTTGTAGGACAAGTTTGAGACTCTATAAATAGAGTGTAAAAATTAGAGAAAAATTTGTGCCAATACAAGAGAGAGCAATTAAGAGAGATTGAGAGAGAATTCTCCTTGTAATTCTTCATCTTTTTCATGGGGAGTTTCTTCGGTGTGTTCCATGGATGTAGCTCTAAAATTTGGGTGAACCATGTATATCTTGTGTTTTTGTGTGTGATTTTTTTTTTCTTTGTGATTGCTTGATTATTCATTGAACAATGTGCGTTGTTATTTTATGTTTCCGCCGCAACAACTGGAATCAAATTCGGTTGATTGTGTAGTGCAACTCCAACACATTTAGCTATTTATTAAAATTTCAACAAAAAACCATAACCTTGAAACACCGAATTAATTATAAGTGTTTTAGAAGAACTCCAATTTCAAATCGGAGACGCCGATTCACTTCTCTCTAGCAGTATTAGCAAAATAACATGCTTATGTTATTGTGTTTAAACAGTGTTAAGTTTATAGCCAATATAACTTTTATTCAGATGCATCAAGTTGGATGCTAAGGTCTTTAGTTCAATTCGAATTGTCATCAACTTATGTATATAATATTGGGTAACGTGCACAAAACCTTCTTGAATTATTGCTCCTTTGTAAATAATCTTTTTGAATTAAAAATTATTTCCTAAATTATTAATATGTTGTAATTAACGACAAATTTATCGCAAAAGATTGTATTGCCCTTTCTCATTAAATTTGTCATTTTTTATTAAATTATTTTTATTATATTTTCTCTTTTTCCCGGATGCTCTTATCTCATATTAATTATATTATTTACCTTAATTTTGTTATTTATCAATTTTATCATAAAAATGAAAAAACATAAATAAATTTGTATGTCTAAAATGATCAACTTATTATTACAACTTTAGTCTTTATAATAAAACTTATTATACTCCGTTTAACCTTTTTTTACTGTAAAAAAAAAATCCTTTTTTCATACAATATATTGATGAAAAAATAATAAATTACTTAAATAAAAATACTTTCTTCTTCATGTAATATATTCATAAAAATTAAGAAATTAATTAAATTATTTTTTAAAAAAATTCTTTTATTTAAATAATTAAAAATTAAAAATAAATTTAGACAAAAAAATTAAAAATAAATTCACATCCTCTGTTTAACTCAAATTTCTCTTTCCACACTCTAAAATTCACTGGCATGTCCCCCCCCCCCCCCCCCGGCGGCGTTTAACTCAAATTTCTCTTTCCACACTCTAAAATTCACTGGCATGTCCCCCCCTGTTTAACTCAAATTTCTCTTTCCACACTCTAAAGTTCACTGGCATTCCCCCCCCCCCCCGGCGGCGCTAAAATTCTCCCTCTGTGGTGTAACGCTTCTATGCCGACTACATGGAGTACAATACGCACCCCGCACTGTACATGCATATTGTTGCAGTTGTTAATAGTATTACTTTTGGAGAGAGAAAACAGTTTATTCTCTCTTTATTGTACGGTCCACATGTAATCCTTTCTTTTTGCCGGGAAAAAAAAACAAACACTCCTTTCTTTTAAGTTTGCACTAAATAATTTCAAACCACCTTTATGAACTTAGGTCTGAACTGACTTATAAGCCTTTTTTCTGCATGCAATCACATTTTCTTCCTCAATAATAGAATATTCTAATCCTTATCCACGAGGAATCTTTCTAACCACCCACGTGGTTAAATTATACATTTACATTATTACACACCTCAATCTATATATATATATTTAGAACAGCAGTTCCAGCACAATGTAGTAGGATTGAGGTGTATATATATATATATATATATATATATATTTAGAACAGCAGTTCCAGCACAATGTAGTAGTATTGAGGTGTGTAATAATGTAAATGTATAATATATATATATATATATATATACACACACACTAGGAAAAGACACGTGCAATACATGTGATAAATATTTTATAACTTATAAAAATTTTATCTTCATATTGATTAATAAAAATTTATTTTATATTAATAAATAAATGCTGAAATATTTTGAAATTGGTGATATAGTTTAAGTTTCGTAAATTAATAAATTCTTTAATGTTTTTATATTAATACTGAAATATGTATATTTTATTTTTTATTAAATAATAATTTTTTATTTTAATAGTGAAATATTTGAGTTTTGCAAAGTAAGAAATTTTTTTAGGTAATTTGAATTTTATTAGGTAACTTGTAATTTGAATTTTATTAGATAATTTGAAATTTAGTATAATTTTTAATTTACAATAGAAATTCAATTATATTAATTTTTAATTAAATTTTAAAATAAAAATTCAATTATACTAATTATACATTAGATTGAAATTGATATAAAAATTTATTATATGGAGTTTGTGGTTTTTGGAAGACCCTAGGTTATATTTTATTTTCTTTAAATACGTAATTTGTGGTAGAATTTTATAGAAATTATTTTATTTTATTTAGATATATCTTTGTAAAATTAGATTTTCTTTTATTAAAAAACTCATAAAAAATAGATAAATATTTATATTAATTAATAAATATTTTTTATATTAAAAAATAAATACTGAAATGTTCAAATTCTTTAACATTTATATTTTATTTATATGTATTATTATATTATTATATATTTTCTTTAAATATAGGGATAATTTCACTCACACTCCCTGAAGTTTAGCCAAATATCAATCTAAAACATTCTTCGAAAATAACTATCACTCACGTTACAAACTTTGTTCCGTTTTTTACTCACACCCCAAAAGTTAATTTGCAGGTGTGTCAACCACTTTTTACATATAAAAAGATATTTTTACCCTTTGACTTTAGTTTGACCATTGACTTTGGTCTACCCTTATTTTTTTAATTTATTTTTTTACAAAATATTAGTATTAAAAAACAATATGGCCCCTTAAAAATTTGTAAATTTACAAATTATATTATATATATAGGCAGACATATATATACTCCTATATACACACACAGATATATATATACACACACACAAGCACAACACCACCACCAATCGCCGTCGATCGCGGTAAAGAGGACCTCCAACACGCTGTGACTGCTCTCCTCAAGAAGATGTCGATCGGTGCGTGTGGTGCAATTCCAGCGACGGGGTGCGACGGGGTGCTGAGCTTGTCTTTCCCATGGTTTGAGTCCGATTCCGGTTTGGATTCGTCTCCGGCGGGGTTTGTTGGGTCTTGCGGGTCTCGGTGGCAGCCATCGTTGCCGAGTTTGGGTTTGATTTACACCACCACCGACACCGGCAAGGATGTCGGCATAAGAGACAGCGGCGGCGATAGCCGAATCGTGGTGGCTGAGCACCAAACCACCCTCTCCGACCTCACCAACCGTCTTTCCAAAACCCTTCTCAGCCGAGAATCTAGAGAGTGTTTGTGAGCGTCGCCATAGGTTCATGAAATGGATGGGTTTGAGTTTAGATCAGAATCCGGTTGAAAGAGAGAAACCAGGAGATAATGACATCAAAATGGGAATTGACAGAATTAGAATTACTGAAGACAGTGGTGCTGTGCTAAGAAATTCAGATTAGTTTTTGTCGAATTGCTCTGAAGCTACAGGATGGATACAAGATGATATATGTGATGAGGGGAATTCCGAGTGTAGTATCAAGAATTCGGAAGAGGAGAGAGAGATTGTCATGGATGAAATTAGCCATCATCGAATGGTTGGAAGATCACATGAAGAAGCTGAGGCCGGTGACACAGTGGATATGAAGAAGAAAATGAAGAGGGGCTGGCTTAAAAAATTAAATGTCCTATCACGTATTACCAATAGGCAAGGGGAAGAAAGTTTGAAGCCGAGTGATTTCAACTTGGAATTGGGGACTAGAGTTCGAAGAGTTCGGGTTCATCTACATGGGAAGAGGTCAAAAGAATTGTCCTCCCTTTACGCAGGACAAGAATTTTCAGCACACAAGGGCTCAATCTTGACAATGAAATTTAGTCCCGATGGCCAGTACCTGGCAAGTGCCGGTGAAGACAATGTCGTTCGTGTCTGGAAGGTGATGGAGTATGAGAGACCAAATCAATTTGACATTCAAGATACTGATCCTTCATGTTTGTACTTCTTAATGGATCATTTATCCAAATTTGCCCATCTTGATGTGGATAAAAACAAAATTGGTAGGATGAAGAGGTTGAGGAAATCAACGGAGTCAGCTTGTGTAATTTTCCCATCAAAAAGTCTTTCGGATTTTGGAGAAACCTTTACATGAATTCCATGGACACAGTGGTGAGGTCTTGGTTCTCTTATGGTCCAGGAAAGGGGTTAGTAATATCACAAATTTTATATTTTATATTTTTGGTTTGCTTTTGTTATCCTTTGTTAAAAAACCATTATTGTTTTTCTTTAATTACAGAGAAACCTCCAAGCCTTCGTCGTCTTCATCACCTCCAGCACCAAAGGTGACTGATGTCCTCATTTAGACGTCTTCTTCGTCGGAGAGATGATGAAGTTACAGATTTTATTTGTGGTATAATTATCAGGGGTATAATTGTCTTTTAACTAATTAATATTTTGAAATAAATGTTATTTAAAAAGTAGGGACAAATTTGTCTTTTCCCATGCTTTTAACGGAGACTGTAATGGAAAAACAAAAACGGACCTAACTGGTAATTATTTTCGAAAGATGTTTTAGACTGATATTTGGCCAAATTACTGAAGGTGTCAGTGAAATTAACCCATAAATATATCCTTGTCTAATGTGATAGAGTTATAGAAATTGTTATATTTTGTTTAAATATATCCTTATTTAATTAGATTTTTTATTTTATTAGAAAACACATCATAAATAGATAAATACAGGTTATATTGATAGAGTTTTAAAGAAAATAAAATACTTAATTTGTGGTAAAGTTTTGGTAATTTGTGTTAGAGTTTTATAAAAACTATTTAAATATATCCTTATCTAATGTGATAGAGTTTCATTGCAAATAAAATAGATAATTTGTGGTAGAATTTTATATAAATTACTTATTTTCTTTAAATTTATATATCCTTGTCTAATTAGATTTTTTTTATATTAAAAAACTCATAATAAAATATAATCTGTGGTAGAGTTTTAGAAAAATTATTTTAGTTTTTATACCAATTATTAAATATTTTTTATATTAATAATTCTTGTCTAGTTATATTATATTTTATTAAAAAATTAATAATAAATACGTAAATAGGTAATTTTTATTAAAATTTTATATAAACTCTTTTAAAAATATATTTCATTTTCTTTAAATATATCGTTGTCTAATTAGATTTTTTCATAAAAAAAACTCACAATAAATAGATAAAAACAAGTTATATGTGATAGAGTTTTAAAGAAAATAAAATAGATAACTTGTGGTAGAGTTTTATAGAAATTATTATATTTTCTGGAAATCTATTTATAATAAATAAATAAATTGGTAATTTGTGTTACAGTTTAATAGAAATTCTTTAAAAAACACTTTTTATATCAATTAATAAATATTTTTTTATATTAATAATTCTTGGTTAATTAGATTTCATTTTATTAAAAAACTCATAATGAATAGATAAATAGGTAATTTGTGTTAGAGTTTATAGAAACTCTCTTCAAACTTCTTTTTATATTATTTAATAAATTTTATTTTATCTTAATAATGCTTATCTAATTAGATTTTCTTCGATTAAAAAAACTCATAATAAATCGATAAATAGGTAATTTGTGATATAGTTTTATAAAAACTCTTTCCACATTTAATAAATATTTTTTAAATAAATAAATAAATACTGAAACTTTAGATTTACTTTTATTAAAAAAATTCATAATAATAAATAGATAAATAGGTTAATTTGAATTTTATTAGGTAGATTTTAGAGTTTTATTAAGTTTATTTATTTATTTATTTATTTATTTTAGAGTTTTATTAAGATTTTAGATTTTAGAGTTTTATTTATTTATATATTTTTATAAAAACTCTTTTCGTACCAATTAATAAATATTTTTTATACAAATAAATAAATACTGAAATACTGAAACTCTTTGCACATTTAATATTTTATTTTCTTTAAAAATATCCTTGTCTAATTAAATTTAATCTGATTAAGAAACTCATAATAAAAGTTAATTTGTGGTAGAGTTTTAAAAAAATTATTTTATTTTATATATCAGTTAATAAGTATTTTTTATATTAATAATTCTTGTCTAATTCAATTTACTTTTATTAAAAAATTCATAATAATAAATAGATAAATAGGTTAATTTAAATTTTATTAAATAGATTTTGGAGTTTGATAGAGTTTTTTTTTTTTTAACAAAAAAAAAATACTTTTCAGATCAATTAATAAATTTATTTTTTTATAAATAGATACTTATATACTGAAACTCTTTGCACATTTAATAGTAGTATAGATAAAATCTTTTTTTATATTAATTAATAAATATTTTTTTATATAATTAAATAAATACTGAAACACGTTGGTACAACTTCTGTATTTTACTCTGAAAATTAGATTTTATTTTATTAAAAAATTATAATTTGTAATACGTGTTAGAGTATTATATAAAATATTTTTAAACTCTTTTTACATGAATTAATAAATATTTTTATATTTTAATAATTCCTATCTAATTAGATTAGCTTTTATTATAAAAAAAAAAAAAAAAAAAAACTCATAATAAAAGATAATTTGTGGTATAATTTTAGAAAAATTATTTTATTTTTTATATCAATTAAAAATATTTTTTATATTAGTAATTCTTGTCTACTAAGATTTTCTTTTATTAAAAAACTTATAATAAATAAATAGGTAATTTGTGTTAGAGTTTAACATAAACTCTTTTTATATCAATTAATAAATATTTTTTATTTTAATAATTATTGTCTAATTACATTTAGTTTCACTAAAAAACTAATAATAAATAGATAAAAAGGTAATGTGTGTTAGAGTTTTTTAAAAACTCTTTTAAAATCTCTTTTTGTATCAGTTAATAAATAATTTTTTATATTAATAATACTTGTTTAATTATGTTTCTTTTTATTAAAAAATTCATAATAAATAGATATACAGGTAATTTGTGTTAGAGTTTTATAAATAGGTAATTTGATTTAATTTTATTAAGAAACTCATAGTATAGTTATATAAAAATTATTTTCTTTTATATATCAATTAATAAATATTTTTTATATTCATAATTCTTGTCTAATTAGATTTATTTTATTAAAAAATTGATAATAATAAATAGATAAATAGGTTAATTAAAATTTTATTATGTAAATTTTAGTGTTTTATTATATTATTTAATAAATATTTTTTTTTACATAAATAAATAAATACTGAAACTCTTTACACATCATAGTATAGATAAATATTTTTTTTATATCAATTAATAAAAATTTTTTTATATAAATAAATAAATATTGAAATATTCAAACTCTTTAACAGAGTTTCTGTATTTTACTCTGGAATTCAACTCTTTTTATATCAATTAATAAATATTTTTTTATATAAATAAAACTCTTTGGCAGAATTTCTGTATTTTACTCTGAAATTCTAGATTTCTAGAATTCTCAATTTCTGTACCTTTCCTCCTTCCTCCATGCCTCTATTTATAAGTTTCTTGAATGAATAGGATAATGACATGTGTCCTTTTCGGATAATGACATAATCATAACTAGGCCGGGCCGGTTATATTGTGATAATTATCCATAAAAAATAACTAATAATAAGAGTTTTATATAGAATATGATTCATTTTATTAGGTAATTTTTAGATTTTTATAAAAACTATAATTATTCATAAAAAAAAATTAAAAATAAGAGTTTTATATATAATGTGATTGGTTTTATTCAGTAAATTAGATTTTCTTTTATTAAAAAATTTATAATAAATAAATAAATAGGTAATTGTGTTAGAGTTTAATATAAACTCTTTTAAAAACTCTTTTTATATCAATTAATAAATATTTTTTATTTTAATAATTCTTGTCTAATTAGATTTACTTTTAGTAAAAAAAACTCAAAATAAATAGTTAAATAGGTAATTTGTGTTTTAAACACTCTTTAAAAACCTCCTTTTGTATCAGTTAATAAATAATTTTTTATATTAATAATACTTGTCTAATTAGGTTTTCTTTTATTAAAAAACTCATGATAAATTGGTAATTTGTATTACAGTTTTATACAAATTCTTTAAATATATCTTTGTTGATAGAATTTTATTGATAATAAAATAGGTAATTTGTAATAAAGTTTTATTGAAATTATTTTATTTTTTTTAAATATACACTTGTCTAATAAGTTTTAATTTTATTAAGATACTCATAATAAAAGCTAATTTGTGGTAGTGTGTTATAAAAATTATTTTATTTTATATATCAATTAATAAATATTGTTTTATATTAATAAATCTTGTCTAATTAGATTTTCTTTTATTAAAAAACTTGTAATAAATAAATAAATAGGTAATTGTGTTAGAGTTTAATATAAACTCTTTTAAAAACTCTTTTTATATTAATTAATAAATATTTTTTATTTTAATAATTCTTGTATAATTAGATTTTCTTTTAGTAAAAAAAACTCAAAATAAATAGTTAAATAGGTAATTTGTGTTTTAAAAACTCTTTAAAAACCTCCTTTCGTATCAGTTAATAAATAATTTTTTATATTAATAATACTTGTCTAATTGAGTTTCCTTTTATTAAAAAACTCAATGATAAATTGGTAATTTGTGTTAGAGTTTTATATAAACTCTTTAAATATATCTTTATTTATAGAGTTTTATTGATAATAAAATAAGTAATTTGTAATAGAGTTTTATTGAAATTATTTTATTTTCTTTAAATATATACTTGTCTAATAAGTTTTAATTTTATTAAGATACTCATAATAAAAGCTAATTTGTGGTAGAGTTTTATAAAAATTATTTTATTTTATATATCAATTAAAAAATATTTTTTATATTAATAAATCTTGTCTAATTAGATTTTCTTTTATTAAAAATGGATAACAATAAATAGATAAATAGGTTAATTTAAATTTTATTATGTAGATTTTACTGTTTTATAGATTTTTTTTTTTTTTTTTTTTTTTTGTTTTAGTAAAAACTCTTTTCATATCATTTAATAAATATTTTTTTTTATATAAATAAATAATGAAACTCTTTACACATCTAATAATAATATAGATAAAAATTCTTTTTATATCAATTAATAAATATTTTTTTATATAAATAAATAAATACTGAAAACTCTTGACAGAGCTTTTGTATTTTACTCTGAAATTCAACTCAATTAATAAATAAATACTGAAATACTGAAACTTTTTGGCAGAGCTTCTGTATTTTACTTTGGAATTCTGGATTTCTAGAATTATCAATTTCTGTACCCCTTCCTCCTTCCTCCATGCCTCTATTTATAGGCTTCTTGGATGAATAGGATGATGACACGTGTCCTTTTCTGATAATGACATAATCATAATTGGGCCGGACCGGTTATATTGTGATAATTATCTATAAAAAATAACTAAAAATAAGAGTTTTATATAGAATGTGATTGATTTTATTAGGTAATTTTTAAAGTTTTATAGAAATTTATTAATACTGAAATACTGAAACACTTTGCACATTTAATAATAGTATATATATATATATATATATATATATATATATATATATATATATATATATTATTTAAAAAAAAATTATTTATCGCATAGTTTCGCTTTTTCAAGATAATATGAAGTAATATTTAATATTTATAATATATATTTCTTAACTTTTTCCAACCGCTATATTTCTAAGAGTTACATTTCAAACAATTGTATTTTTAAATAATTCAATTCAGTAAATTAATTTTTAAAATAAAAAAATATAATATTTATTTTGGGTTGATGTATTTATTATGAAGGTGAAAATAAGTAATTTTTTTTTTTTTTTAAAAAAAAATTTAAGAAAAATAATAACAATAATTAACTTTTTTTCGGGCAATAGAGTGGTTAAGTCATCTTTTGTGTCAGTCGAATAGCGTCGAAATGGCTCTATTTTCAGTGTTGTGTAGAAGAAGGAAATAAAATATATATATCTAAATGGCTCTATTTTCAGTGTTGGGTAGAAAAAGGAAATAATATATATATATATCTATATATATATATATATATATAAGTAAAATTAAACTTTTTTTTTTGGGATTGAAAATCCGCTTTAGGCACAATTTGTGTTAGTCAAACAGTAACTTAATGGCTCTTAATTTCAGTATTGTGTAAAAAGAAAAAAAAAAAAAAAAAAAGAAATGCAAAAAAATCTAATTTTTGGCTATTTCATGAGCCAAACATGCCCTTAGAGTCGGTGCAACTGGGCTTAAATTTAAAAAAAAAATAATAATGGAAGCGGGTTGGCTTTGATGGAATAATCTTGAGACCCCTTGTCTTTAGTTGACTGATAGACGTGTTAATATAATAACTCATGTAAACAAAAATAAAAAAATCATATTTGTAAGTATAGTATTTAGCTTTTTACTATAAGGATGTACTCCATCCAATGACTGATGTGAATTAATAATAGATAAACACGTTATTTTTAATTATCAGAGATGATGTAGTATATTTTTAATTATCAAATCAGAAATGGTGGGATACATTATTACGAGTATTATTCTTTAATTTTTTCTTTTGGTTTTATAATTAAAGAGAACGATTTCATTTGTTATTGATCCACATTAGCGGTTAGTATTTAAGACATCTCACCCGTGAGAACCACATTAGTTGTTAGCATTTAAGACATCTTACCGGTGAGAGCCTAAGTATTATTATATTTGTAAAAGGATAATGTTTCGGCATGCCCTAGAAGAACGAAATTTGTCCTCCCTGCTGATGTAACCCAATAATATTACCCTGACATACATTTGCAGTTCTCAAAAAATAATTTTAGGATAATAAGAAAGTTAATTATGTACTTGTGTAACGTGGACGGCCATTTGAAGGAAAAAAGAGGTGGCACTTGTTTTTTAAAATGGTAAATTGCATTGACACCTTCTGAGTTTTGATTAATTTCGCAACTGTATGTGTAACGACCCAAACCGGGAGTCCGGATCGCTAACCGGGTCCTTAACCAAACCCGCGGACACACTAGGGGCAAATTGGTCATTTTAGAATGTGAGAAGGTAATCCATACTTAAACTAATCAAATAAGGCTTAAAATAATCATTCAATGACATTTGAAGAGGTTCTATGGTCATTGGATATGAATTCTCAAAAGTACCCTTACCCGGTTCAAGGGATGTTCTGACACTGTTCCACTAAAACGACTATAACTCTCTACATGAATGGAATTTGGGGATGAGGTTGGTCTCATTGGAAAAATAATTCAAAATCCTTGAAAATGGACTTAAGAATGACCCTATTTGGGTTCGAAACGAGGAAGTTATAACCATCCGAAGTCAAGCGTTCCAAGTTGTCAACTGAAGAAGGCAAAATGGAACACTGGGGGACTTGAATCGGTTCAAGATGGGTAGTATGCCCATACGTGAACCAAACGCACCCCTTGAACTGGTTCAATGGGGCTGAACCTGCTCAAGATGTCCAGAACCTTAAAATCAGTCCAGAAAATACCTAAAATTGATCTTGTGCACTTGGGCACTCCTTTGGTCCCATGGTGACCTTACTCAAAGCCCAAACCTATCTCAAATCTTCCATTTAATAATGAAACTAACACAATTAGGTAGTAATGAAATTAAATAAGGCCATACATGACTCCAATATACCAATAAATTTAAACAAAAACGTCATACATAAAAAATATGGCCTTAAAGCCTTACATAGATATTGAAAACATAATGAGACCACAAAATACAAAAGAATGGTCTCAAGACCATTTCCAACCATATGGAAGATACAAAATGATCTCTAATACTTATTCACAACAAAAGGGTTAAAATACACATCGAGCACAAAAAGAGCCCAAGCTCGCTAACCCAACTAAACTGGTGGTGGATTGTCATCCGTCACTCTTTTGCCATGACCTGAAAAATGTTAATAATAAAAGGGTGAGCATAAAGCTTAGTAGGAGGTACCTAAGACACATCTCTTGTGAACCCGTGAATCCAAATAAAGAATAGGAAAAAGAACAGGATCATACTATTTCCGGGAAAAATATAACCACAATATCAACAACAATAATCCAAGTCATAAACGAACCATGTCATGCTATGGAATGCAATGTCATGCAATGTCGCTCCCTATTTCCAAAACCATTACAGCCATCATTTCAAAACCGTTAATGCAAACCGTCCTATGACAGCTCTATGGCAGCACGAGAGAAGGATTAGCTAAGTGTCCCTGACCATAAGGCAACTCCAAGGCATCATTTGGGGCCCAGTTAACTCAACCACGCTAGGGCAGTCTCCCTAGTTCCCTCTAGCATTTTCCTTCCTTTTCGAATCATTTTCTCATTTCTTCCCAATGTTTATGCATGAATATATCATGTCATTTCTTGCCATGTCAATATTCATTATCATGCTTTTAATTTAAGCTTAACCACCTAACATGCTTTACAATAACACAAACAACATATCATACTTCCAAGTAAATAAAAATCTAGCATGTTAAGCACAAATATATGAAAACAAATCCACAAAAGCATGTTTCTCACAACTAATCCACAAACCACTTACGCATATATCATCTACACATAGAATTTCACATAAATATACAAATCATTGACAACAATATAATGATTTTTTAAGAATTAATCACAATTAAGTATGATATACATTCAATTATAGAGAAAATTCACAAAAATCAAAGAGTTTTTAAGACATCCTTACCTCAAATGAGAGAAAAACCCCAAAAATTGCCCAATTCCTAACCTTAATTTTGAAATTCCAAGATGCACCAAACGTGACTTGGCTTTGATCAAATCGAAGATCTCGATGAGCTCTCTAACATGTCGCAAACGGCACCAAAAATCTCCAAAAGATAAGGGAGAAATCAAGAATTTAAGTTTGTGAAAAATGAAAATAAAAAGATAAGGGACAGAGAGATAGAACTTTCAGGAGAGAGATGAAAAGAAAAAAAAAATGGGAGGTCTAAATGGCCTCTTGGCCTTTAAAAGAGGAGGTGGGTCCCACCACAAAAAATAATTTTTTTTTTTTTTTTTTTTTTTTAATTTCCACCATAAATATGTATATATATATATACACACACACACACACACTTAATAATTCACAATCACATATGGCACACAAAATAAAATAAAATGAGGTGCGACTGGACCCAAACGAAACTCCCGTACACAACAATCCCGGTAGCAGGTCCTACACGGGACTTTCCAGTCCAGAAAACTAAAAAATGCCAAAATGGCAACCCTTACATTTTAAAGAGTCCTAAACTCAATGAAATGCCCCAATCAACTCTCGGACACACTCGGTACACTCCACGGTGTCCGGCACGCAAAACAAGAAAAGACGAAAATACCCAGACTTAAATGAAAAATTCCAAAAATTGGAAAATGGTAAAATTTGGAAACATTACATTCTACCCTCCTTAAAAGATTTCGTCCTCGAAATCTACTCTCCTTAAAGAAGGAGGCTCACAGTCGCACACCTTCCCAAAAAACCTCACAAAACCCCGAGACTAAAAATTCAACAACCTTATTGCCTTTGACAGCCGGTGCCAACAGGCAATCACACACTGTCACCTAGAAAACCCAATGATCACCACCCTATAAGGGTACTCATCACTCACAACATCATACACAAAACCCACTGGATTCTACACTTGACTTAAAACCAACACTGGTCCCCTCTACACCGCTACACATGACTTCGGAGCCCGAAAAAAGAATGGTCACAAGACCCTTGAACATAACAACATCCTATCTCAACTCATCCCTTTAAAGGACACACAAAATCCCAGATAAGGAACCCTATCCACCACACAATCAAGCTTAAACTCAATCTACATATCTCTGTCAAACCAATACTCGCCATCTGATACACAGTTACACCATCACATATCAGTACAAGCGACCACTAACCGCATCATTTAGCAATCATTACACTTGACAACCTCAAGATGATTAAACAATGAATCTCCTAACAACTACATAATCGTGAGTCACCAGAATAATAAAACAGATCATCCTATACCCAACTCACAAATCCTCAAAATGAGATTCTCAATAATCAATGATTGTACCACAAACTCATTATCGGACACGTAGTCCTACCTAACACACCTCGTCACCCGAGACAAATCATCTGAATCCACCCTGTCACACTGACACATCGTGCAATCACGTGCTCTCACTGTTCCTGATAAATTGAACAATCAGTGACCTTTGACCCGACATTGTGCTAAGAAAGACTGATTCAGGAGAAATGGTCGGCCAGGCCATTCTCATCCTCGATCCGGTCTCAACACAGACGTCGTTCTTGTCCTTAGGTCTAAACCTCAAATATAACCCCACACAGTCCACAAAAATAACCACGAGATCCATTCTCTAATCAATCCATCGCTCGACATAACCTCAACAACTATACAGTCATATACCAGCTTTAAAAATCCAATCATACCTTAATCACACAACCCATAACAAACTAAAAGCAATACGACACCAAATACAATAATCATCGACCAGCTCATAAGATCTCCGATCTCTTCATAGCACCATACCATGTAAACAACTCCTTAAAATCACTCGATTCAATTCCTACCTCGTCAAACACGAAATGCTGCTATTTCATGCCTAAGATCACAAAACCAAAGTCAATCATTCCTATAATTCCTCAATAGAGCCACACATCCACTTTCTCTAATCACGTAATTCGAAGGCGATATAGACACTTATCCTCAAGACACTGCTCGAATCAAACGCTTATAAAACCTCCGAGTACATGACTCACATCTCATCACTTAATCATCCTCGAACTCTCGATTCACAACACATCCCCTAGCCACCACCACTAGTACTAAACACCAGAAACATACCATCCCTAAACGGTAACTCGTGCCTCACACACCACCTGTCAAGAACACTCTCAGAACAAGCACTACAAAACCAAAGACTCCATTTCCCTCCATGGGAGTGAGTCGACCGATTCAACCAATCCTTTAATGGTGAACTTTAACAACGTTACAAACCACACACAAGTCCATCCACCCACGGACGCACACAACTCCTAAAGGGAGAACAAGGCTTATGACAAACAACGTCCTTGCCAGGACTAGAACAAACGGAAAGGGTAACGACCCCGCTCTCATAAGAGACTAACAACTCGCACTTGAATGTGCCAGACACCTTGTCACGCGTTACTCACCAATCGTCTAACTATGGACACCCAACCTCACCTGAGATGAAATGAACTCCCTACATACAAGGAGAAGAACCAACTGGTATAAAACTACAACCTCGATTCCAGGTGACCTCACCACTAACGGGCCGTCACACACTATCAACACAGAAACCTCGCATACGATACACTACGATACCCTTACTAACCAAAACCAATCAGGTAAGAGTACTGACGTTTATGGCACACTAACACTAGAAACAATCACAGCCCTTCGAACACTACGTCTCGTTTTACCTAAAATCAATCACTCCCAACCGACAACCTCTACGTCACAAAACGACACTTTACCATCCACTTCATCTCTACCTACCCAGGCGACACTGCCTCGATCACCGTGCGCACAAGACCCGTGACCTCAGTCACAATAACCTACTGACTGTTCAAAAGAAAAAGATGCCTACGTGGCAACACCTCTCTCTCTGGTTTTAAAGACTAAGATGATCACAATTGCCTCAATTGGCGCTCAATTCCATCACTTACCTGACAACATACAACAACTAACTCATAATCCCTGAACTATATTCGAATCATACCTTAAACCGTTCTGCTCATCATCATTAAACATCACACCTTAACACCTTCACTGCCACTCATCCAAATCAACAGTTCAAACCTATCACCCCACCAGACCATTAAGCCACTACCAAGCAATTCTTCTTCTAACATCCTTAAGATAACACCATCATATCAATAAAATAAGCACCACTCTCGATACTCCCCACAACGATCACTATTTACCACTAGAAAAGAACTTCAATGCGGTAATGCCATGTTGACAAATCCTCAAAACAAAATGAGCATAAAAACCAGAACGTTCAACACTCAACTGTCATCTCAAAACCATCAACGATGCAATTAATCATTAACGCTTAACCAACTACTTAAACCACCCTTTATAAGCAATCTTCGCATCCAAATAAGAAAACTCCATACCCTAGGTGTAACGTCATAACCGAAATACAACTCCAGCCCACAATTTCTAATTTACAAAACACAATCCATTTGGTACACAATACCTATCATTTATCCCTTCATCCGTAAATGACCAAGTATACCGTTGACCACATACTGTCTACCTTATCGTGCTACCTCATCATGCTATCCTGCATTACATAGCTACAATTGATCACAATACACCACCTCAAAACTCTCTCAATAACCCAAAAACCCATTCATCAACCGAGCCATGCAATTAACTCACCGAGAGTCAATTACCTGCGACGCACTCCTGCAGTTCCCCAGAATGGGAATCACCTCTCGACTAACCATAACCAACACAATTCCTAGACCGTACCTGAACACCTGTAATACACATTTATAACCAATAGACTACACTCGTGACTCAAACAACCTCTGTCACACCTACCACGACTGGTTCGAAAAGAACCTCTGCACCAAACTGTGACCCAAGTCACAAACACTAACCCCCTAAGGTCATACCTTTCTCCCACAAAACCCTCACTTGCACACTTAACCCCCCACGATCACAAGAAACCCATGCATTAATGCATGAAACTCACATACAACATAGTCACCATGCTATGAAACACAAACCCATTCTAAATTCGTGCTCTAAACACCGCACAAATGCAACAAGAAAAACAAATAATTACACACCAAATAGCTCATTCCACGAGTTGAAAGACCAAGCAATTCATTCCATAAGAATTGGCACCCAACAACTTTGGAGCAACCGAGCTCCTTATCTACTCAGGTCAAAACTCACATAACCATCCCATGCTCTACCGCATATACACATAAGAATATAGGTAAATACTCAAGATATACTTATATATATATATATATACACACACACAATACCCAAGGCATAACCCTTGACACAACCGTGTCATGTCACACAAGTTTCAAACAATAAGTCCATTAAATTACTATATGGAATTAAACATCCATTCCATCCTCATCATCATTCATCATCATTTCATAAATTTCACACTTGCATAATCCGTGCTCACAGCTTACCATCTTATCACGTATAACATGCTTTCAAATGCATTCCCATTTCATTTTTATAGTTAGATCATATAACTACTTCACATGTTTGGCCATGTAACACAAATCTTAGCATTTAATCATGTAAGCACTTCACAAATAGGCATGCTTTCAAAACTGTAAACATATAAACAAGTAACAAGTAAGCATGCTTCTCAAAACATTAAACACTTTAACGGTCAATACTTTCGAATCAACTCAAGTCCCACTTAGGTCAACCTTACTCGTCATCCTTAGGTTTTTGAACCTAAAGCTTTGATACCAACTTTGTAACGACCCAAACCAGGGCACCGGATCGTAATCGGGTCCTTAACCAAACCTGTGGACACACTAGGGGCAAATTGGTCATTTGACATTGTTAGAGGGTAATCCATACTTAACCTAATCAAATAAGGTTTTAAATAATCATTCTTAATTATTCCATGAAACTTGAGGAGGTTCTACGGTCATTGGATATGAATTCCCAAAAGTACCCTTACCCGGTTCAAGGGAAGTTCTGACACTATTCCACTAAAATGACCATAACTCTCTACATAAATGGAATTTGAGGATTAGGTTGGTCTCATTGGAATGCTAACTCAAAATCCTTGAAAATGGACTTAAGAATGACCCTATTTGGGTTCAAAATGAGGAAGTTATGACCATCCGAAGTCAAGTGTTCCAAGCTGTCAACTGAAGAAGGCAAAATGGAACACTGGGGGACTTGAACCGGTTCAAGATGGGCAGTATGCCCATATGTGAACCAAATGTACCCCTTGAATCGATTCAACTTCAATGGAGTTGAACCGGTTCAAGATGTCCAGAACCTTAAAATCAGCCTAGAAAATACCTAAAATTGATCTTTTGCACTTGGGCACTCCTTTGGTCTCACGTGACCTTACTCAAAACCCAAACCTATCTCAAATCTTCCATTTAAAGAAGAAACTAACACAATTAGGTAGTAATGAAATTAAATAAGGCCATACATGACTCCAATATACCAATAAATTTAAACAAAAACGTCATACATAAAAAATATGGCCTTAAAGCCTTACATAGATATTGAAAACATAATGAGACCACAAAATACAAAAGAATGGTCTCAAGACCATTTCCAACCATATGGAAGATACAAAATGATCTCTAATACTTATTCACAACAAAAGGGTTAATACACATCGAGCACAAAAGAGCCCAAGCCCGCTAACCCAACTAAACTGGTGGTGGATTGTCGTCCGTCAATCCTTTGCCATGACCTGAAAAATATTAATAATAAAGGGGTGAACATAAAGCTCAGTAGGAGGTGCCTAAGACACACCTCTTGTGACCCCGTGAATCCAAACAAGGAACAGGAAAAAGAACCTGGATCATTCTAACAACAATAATTCAAGTCATAAATGAACTATGCCATGCTATGGAATGCAATGTCATGCAATGTCACTCCTCATTTCCAAAACCATTGCTACCGTTATTTCCAAACCGTTAATGCAACCCGTCCCATGGCAACTCCATGGCTGTACGAGAGAAGGATTGATTAACTGTCCCTGACCACAAGGCAACTCCAGGGCGTCATTTGGGGCCCAGTTAACTCAACCACTCTTAGGGATGGCAACGGGGCGGAGTTAGGATGGAGTTGGCTAAACCCTACTCTGCCCTATTAAAAAATTCATCAAACTAATTCCGCTCCAACTCCGAGACGGGTTTATAATTGGTATACCATCCCCGCCCCTACTTCGGTAGACAAAATACCAACTCCGCCCAGCATACTCCGTTTAATTGCGGTAAAGTTGAAACTGTTGAATTAATTCCTGGACTCGGGAATAGAATACTAAGATCTTGAATCTTTAAAGATTGAATGACATGCACAATTGTAAAATTTTAGTAAGTAGTGATTCTAGCGAATATTTAGTCAAAATATATTAATGGACACTTAAATTAAATATACACTTTATATATATATATATATATATATATATATATATATATATAATCGGGGTCGGGGCGGGGGTGGGGTGGGGACATCACTAAATCTGCCCCCACCTCAAACCCGCTTCGGGTTTTCAATTCTTTTACCATATCTGTCCCAAACCCATTTATGGAACTACCAAATCTGCCCCATTAGGAGCGGAGCGGGGCGGAAACCCAGCGGGTTGGAGGAAATTGCCACGCTAGGGCAGTCTCCCTAGTTCCCTCTAGGTCTTATTAACCCCACGGTCCCTAGGCAGCTCCTAGGCGGCCGGGTTTTTGCAAACATTTCTTCAAAAAAAACGTTTTTTCCAAAATCATTTTCCTTCATTTTCAAATCATTTTGCCATTTCTTCCCAATGCTTATGCATGAATGTATCATGCTATGTCAATATTCATTATCATGCTTTTAATTTATGCTTAACCACCCAACATGCTTTACAATAACATAAACAACATAATATACTTCTAAGTAAATAAAAGTCTAGCATGTTAAGCACAAATGAAAACAAATCCACATAAGCATGCTTCTCACAACAAATCCACAAACCACTTATGCAT